>NC_087177.1:18737759-18970259 GCF_035594125.1 Scylla paramamosain
TATTGCAGATAACTACAATACTGTCTGCATACATGCAATGACTTGCACTGGTAAGGAAAGTACTGAGTCTTAAATATGTAAAGGAATGAAAATAAAGGAAATGGGAATGATATTAGTAACAGATCTTCACCAAGAGCCTCATTGCCAAGGACAGCAAGTGCTCTGTGATACCAAGTGGATAAGTGTCACTCATATGTTTACATCCATAGAGTTGAGTAGAATGTGGCCATTTCCATGGCAACATTAATGATTTAACAGTATTCCAGGAGGTGCCCAAAACTGTTCAGTTGGGCCACTTGGGCTACTCAAGGCCTTATTATTAAATTCCCCTTTACCCTTCCCTTGGCCATTTGTGATATTATTCTTCCCCATTCCCATGGACATGTTTAAAAATGCAGTGATGAGGATGGGATGGGGTAGAAAAAGTGTTGACTTGATGGGGTGAGAGCCAAGACACCTTCACCTTCCCTTCGTGTATTTTTGGAAACAATACACTTATCGATTTGTTTTTATAGAAGGTAATGCATTTATATTTATAAATGTGAAAAAAATAATGAATGGTGTAACATTTCAGACTTTGCTTAAATGGATATGTTTGTAATGTTTGAAGATATTGGTGTTCCCATGTGATTGTAAACATATCCCATGGTGGTGTGGCCTCTCGCTGCCGGTATGAGTTACCAGAGAGAGAGAGAGAGAGAGAGAGAGAGAATGGTATGTGTTTTTTTAGATACTACACACACACACACACACACACACACACACACACACATTTATAATATGCACATCTAGAGACATAAATGCGATCATATCTCAATCTTGCCTGGAGAGAGAGAGAGAGAGAGAGAGAGAGAGAGAGAGAGAGAGAGAGAGAGAGAGAGAGAGAGAGAGAGAGAGACTGTAGGGAACATCATACCAGACAATGGCATGCAGTTCCTCAAAGAACACACACACCCTGTAAAAGTGAGGATCTCTTACCAGCATTGTGTTTGGCAAAGCATGATGGAGAGCAAGACTGGTAAACATTAGCCAATGTTGTATATAAATGCATAAATAACATGGCAACTCATACTGGTAGGCCTAGCCAGCCTTCAGGACCTCCACGAGTGATCTTCAAGATCACCAACATATATCTTATTTTTCATTTGCTATTTACTTATAGATCATCAACTTTATGCATTATTTTACATTATATAATGTATATTGGTGAAAATGTAAGCAAAAAAATGCATTCATTGTCTCATTTCTCAGAATTATTGTTTTCAAAGGGCTGCCAACATTAATCTTGGCCACCGTGGTGAACCCTGGGCATGGGAAAGGGATGGGGTTGTTCTTAAATACTCCTGCCCTGTGGATGAGGTCGGGGATGGGACAGGGAAGGGGGGATTTCATAATACAGCCGTCAGGTTATCTGGGCCACCCGAGTCACAGTACTGAATGCTGCTCTGGTCACTTAAGAGTTCACTTAACATTAGGCAACTACACACTTAGAGTTAGGGTTATCCTATATTCAGCTTATTTGGGTTTGGTTAAGGGAGGTTTAACTGTAAATACATATTTGGCTTATCATTAGATAGAGTGTGGGTAGCAGATTGCAACTTGCTACAGGAAACTGTGAAGGACTGTGCAGTGATCGGAGTGGCAGTGGAGGAATAGATAGATATTTCTCGTAGTGAGCTTTATTGTTTCCCACTATGAGGACCCAGCTTTTTATGTCTTTCCACACTCTTGATATTATTTGCATGGACATGTGGCACTTGATCAACAAAATTTTTACTGTGGTTAACAGTGTGGTGTTTGTATCCAAGAGCACTCAGCCTAGTGTATGCTTTCCAGTAGTCACTATAGACAGTGGTCCCCAGCTTGATGAATTTCTCGCAGAGAGGCAGAAGTGTTGTGGTATCTCTGTTATGGACAGGAACAACAAAAATGTCTCAGGAGTCACACTCAGTTCCTCCAGAAACCCACACACCATCCACTATATGGCCCTCGTTATTTTTTGGTTTTCCAAATTTACTATCATCAGTTTTGACGATGTCCCTCCTATGGTAAGCTGCTCCCTCATCCACTGCTCACACAGTTCACCATATTAATTCTGCTAGTCAATGATGGTGTGACTAGTGAATCCTGATTTTTCCAGGCAGTAGGACTGCAAAAATTATTTTCTCAAGTAAATGTTAATGAACAGGCCATATCACTTGGGAACACCTGCATGTTTTCCAACCAGATACCCTTAAAAACACTGAAGACAAGCATGCACTGCACTACCCGCTTATTCTTGGGATTTATTTCTTGTCTGTGGCAAACAAAATTTTGCCAGTCTTTTCTCACTTTGCAGGTTTTCTCCACACTTCTCACAGTTTTTGGTGAAGGATATCACACCGTGCTCTTGAAGAAATTCAAGACACTGGGTGATTTTACCTTTGAATTTTTTAATAATTTTTTCAATGGTTGGAGTACATGAGCTACATGACAAGTGCCAGGCTGCCTTTCCTCCATCTGTCAGCTGTGTCAAATTTGCTGATTGACTAAAGCAAGACAAATGAAAATGAAATTATGCTGAGTCTGCATCCTGTGACACACACACACACACACACACACACGTCATTGTTGAGTAAACAAGCAGCGATCCAAGCTCCAGCAGAGAAAGATTTAGTTTGACCACGGCCACCACTAGGAGCCTAGAATGTGTTCCCAGGTAGGAGCTGTGCTCAAGTAGAGTTGTCCTGTCTCCAGAAATAAAAAAAAAAAAAATTAAGGGAAAATTTAAATAATAACAGATGTAATAAAATGAGTAAAAGCTCCAGCAAGGCAGACGCCATAGGTGGGAGTGGAATGTTGCCAACGGGATCACCATTCCCAGGATTTGAGGAAGATAATGAACTACATGATAAAATGCAAGGAAGGAAAGTGGCTTTGATGGAAGGGATGATCAGTGACCTCATTGAAAGAGCGAAAAAATAAGGAAAAAAAACAACATGACCTGGAAGAGGAAAACAAAGAATTGAAAACACTATGTGCTGATCTAAAAACAAAATTGAAGGAAAACAATGATATTGTTAAAAAACAGGAAAATGAAGTGATAGGGATGAAAAGTGAACATCAAATCTGGAGGAAGGAAAAAGAGGAAGTAAAAATTAACTTTACAGAAATCATAGAAGTGCAAAAGAGGGAAAAGACTGATTTAAGTAAGGAAATTGTGAAAGTGATCAAACAGAAAGAATTGATGGTAAGGGACACAGTGGACAAAAAAAAAAAAGTATTGTTATTATGGATTAAAAGAGGAAACAGAGTTAGTAAGATACAAGAGGGAAAGAGAACAAAGGACGTTGTAAGAAATATACAGAGAGAAGAGGAGGACTGGATAAGTGAAATTGAGGAAATACGTAGACTGGGGAAGTATATAGAAGGAGGAGAGCGACCACTGAAAGTAAAATTCAGGGCACAAACAACAGCCATGGAAGTTATATCGAATGCGTGGAAACTGGACAAGACAGAGCAATACAGGAAAACTTGGATAAAGAGGGACTTGAATGAGGAGGAGAGACTCAAGGTAAGCGATCTAATAAAAGAAGCAAAGGCAAAAAATGAAAACAGAACAGAGGAAGAGAAAAAAAAAGTTCTATTGGAAGGTAAAAGACGAGAGGCTCAGGAACTGGTATCTGGCAAAAGAAGAATAGAAAGTGTAAATAATGTATGGAAAAATAAAAAGTGGACAGTGGTATATATAAATATAATTGGTTTAATATCAACATTGTGAGAATTGAATAATTATATTAAGATAAAGCAGCCTGACGTCATGGGTATTACTGAAGTTAAACTAAATGAGACAACAGAAAATATAAGAATTATAATAGTAATTATAATGTGTGGATAAAACATAGAAATAATAAGAAAGGGGAAGGAGTCATGTTACAAAGAAGAGTATAACAGTAGAAGAGGTTGAAATAGGAGAAGGAATGGCAGAAGTAATTAGAATTCAAACAAAAAGGAAAGGAGAAGGAAGAAGAGATTCGTATGTTCTTTTAAGAAAGGAAAAATTCCTCTAGACTGGAAGAGAGCCAATATTGTGCCCATTTTTAAAGGAGATAATAAAGAAGATCCATTGAATTACAAACCAGTGTCCCTAACAAGTGTGGTAGCAAAAATAGCGTAAAGAATAGTTTAAAACAGATGGATGGAATATTTAGAAGAAACACATACATTGACTGACAGACAATTTGGTTTCAAAAGTGGAAGATCTTGTGTCACGAATTTAGTGAGCTTTTATAGTAGAGCAATTCTAGGGCTGAGAACAAGAAGGGCCAATGTCATAAAGCCATGTTTTGAGAAAAATGCATTTGAAAAATTGCTTCCTTTATTAAAAATCAGGCAAGTACAGCAAACGAAAGCTTTTTTTTTTTCGTGATTACTTTCCTTTTAACCTGCTATTTCCTGTCCAAGGCATTGCATTATTGTTTTCACTTTGAAGAAAAAAAAAATATTAGACCAAACTGAAAATTTTAATTCCTGCAAATTGTGCCAAAAAAAAAAAAAAAATTGCATGTATGGAGAAAAGTTTTTTAAACATTTTGAAGTTAAGCTATATTGTTCTAGTAGTTATTCTTACAATATCTGTAATATTCATGCTTGGAATGAAAGAAAACATCCTAAATCAATGGCTAAAGAAAAGTAAAAAAAAAAACAAGATTGATTAATTCAAATGCATTTTTACAAGGAGGAGGCAGTAGACACCTGCCGAAACGATAATTACTCCCAGTGAGGTCTAAAGCACTGTTCAGGGGGTGCTGTGAACTTATCATTAAACCCAGCTGTGACCTCACTGAACGTTTCCCTTTGTGTCTCACAACACAAGGGGGTAGTCACAGCCTGCCCTCTAAAGACAACTCTCTTCCTCCACACAAAACTACAAGCACCTAATAACACACACACCCTTCACTCAAAAAATTTTAAAATCATGGCGACTCCTACACCAGCCTCGGAGTCCCCATCTGGGGAGGGGACCATAAATGTCCCCAGGTCGGTCTGCCTTTCCGTCGACGACCCTAAGCGTCTTGACACCCCCCTCAACTTTTTCTTCATTAACTTCTGCAACATTCGCGGTCTAAGATCTAATTTTCAATCTGTAGAACACCACCTCTCCTCTTCTAAACCTCATCTTCTTTTCCTCACTGAAACTCAGGTGTCTGAGGCAACTGACAGTAGCCCCTTTTCTGTTCCCTCCTACTTTCTCTATCCTCATTTTCGATCCAAAGCTGGATGCTGCGTTTATGTGCGCAATGACTTAACCTGCTCTCGTGCCCACGCTCTTGAATCTTCCGAGTTTTCCACCATCTGGCTACGACTACAGAGTCATTCTCATACTAAATTTATCTGTGCTGTATACCTCTCTCCTAACTCCTCTGACTATAAGAAATTCTTTGACTACTTAACTTCCAAAGTGGAGCACATTCTGACCCTCTTCCCTTTTGCAGAGATCTCCATTCTTGGAGACTTCAATGTTCACCACCAGCTTTGGCTTTCCTCTCCCTTCACTGACCATCCTGGTGAACTAGCCTACAACTTTGCTATCCTCCATGACCTAGAGCAATTGGTGCAACACCCTACTCGTATTCCTGACCGTCTTGGAGATACGCCCAACTTTCTTGACCTTTTCCTGACCTCTAATCCTTCTGCTTATGCTGTCACCCTTTCTTCTCCGTTGGGCTCCTCCGATCACAATCTCATATCTTTATCTTGTCCTATCACTCCAATCCCTCCTCAGGATCCCCCTAAGCGAAGGTGCCTCTGGCGTTTTGCCTCTGCTAGTTGGGGGGACCTGAGGCGGTATTTTGCTGATTTTCCTTGGAATGACTACTGCTTCCGTGTCAGAGACCGGTCTTTGTGTGCTGAGCGCATAACAGAGGTGATAGTGTCTGGCATGGAGGCGTACATTCCTCACTCTTTTTGTCGTCCTAAACCTTCTAAACCTTGGTTTAACACAGCTTGTTCTCGTGCTATACATGATAGAGAGGTGGCCCACAAAAGGTACTTAAGCCTTCCATCACCAGAATCTCATGCACTTTATATTTCTGCCCGGAACCATGCCAAGTCTGTTCTCCAACTAGCCAAAAACTCCTTCATTAACAGAAAATGTCAAAACCTTTCAAGATCTAACTCCCCTCGTGATTTCTGGCATCTAGCCAAAAATATCTCCAATAACTTTGCTTCTTCTTCTTTCCCTCCTCTACTTCAACCAGATGGCACCACTGCTATCACATCTATTTCTAAAGCTGAACTCTTTGCTCAAACCTTTGCTAAAAATTCTACCTTGGACAATTCTGGGCTTGTTCCTCCCTCTCCTCCACCCTCTGACTACTTCATGCCTCGTATTAAAATTCTTCTTAATGATGTTTTCCATGCCCTCGCTGGCCTAAACCCTCAGAAGGCTTATGGACCTGATGGGGTCCCTCCTATTGTTCTCCGAAACTGTGCCTCCGTGCTTGCACCTTGCCTAGTCAAACTCTTTCAGCTCTGTCTGTCAACATCTACCTTTCCTTCTTGCTGGAAGTTTGCCTACATTCAACCTGTTCCTAAAAAGGGTGACCGCTCTAATCCCTCAAACTACCGTCCTATTGCTTTAATTTCCTGCTTATCTAAAGTTTTTGAATCTATCCTCAACAGGAAGATTCTTAAACATCTATCACTTCACAACCTTCTATCTGATCGCCAGTATGGGTTCCGTCAAGGCCGCTCTACTGGTGATCTTCTGGCTTTCCTTACTGAGTCTTGGTCATCCTCTTTTAGAGACTTTGGTGAAACTTTTGCTGTTGCCTTGGACATATCAAAAGCCTTTGATAGAGTCTGGCACAAAGCTTTGATTTCCAAACTACCCTCCTACGGTTTCTATCCTTCTCTCTGTAACTTCATCTCAAGTTTCCTTTCTGACCGTTCTATTGCTGCTGTGGTAGACGGTCACTGTTCTTCTCCTAAATCTATTAACAGTGGTGTTCCTCAGGGTTCTGTCCTGTCACCCACTCTCTTCTTATTATTCATTAATGATCTTCTAAACCAAACTTCTTGTCCTATCCACTCCTATGCTGATGATACCACCCTGCACTTTTCCACGTCTTTTCATAGACGTCCAACCCTTCAGGAGGTAAACATATCACGCAGGGAAGCCACAGAACGCCTGACTTCTGATCTTTCTAAAATTTCTGATTGGGGCAGAGCAAACTTGGTATTGTTCAATGCCTCAAAAACTCAATTCCTCCATCTATCAACTCGACACAATCTTCCAGACAACTATCCCCTCTTCTTCAATGACACTCAACTGTCCCCCTCTTCTACACTGAACATCCTCGGTCTGTCCTTTACTTATAATCTGAACTGGAAACTTCACATCTCATCTCTAGCTAAAACAGCTTCTATGAAGTTAGGTGTTCTGAGACGTCTCCGCCAGTTTTTCTCACCCCCCCAGCTGCTAACTCTGTACAAGGGCCTTATCCGTCCATGTATGGAGTATGCTTCACATGTCTGGGGGGGTTCCACTCATACTGCTGTTCTAGACAGGGTGGAATCAAAAGCTTTTCGTCTCATCAACTCCTCTCCTCTAACTGACTGTCTTCAGCCTCTCTCTCACCGCCGCAATGTTGCATCTCATGCTGTCTTCTACCGCTATTTTCATGCTAACTGCTCTTCTGATCTTGCTAACTGCATGCCTCCCCTCCTTCCGCGGCCTCGCTGCACAAGACTTTCTTCTTTCTCTCACTCCTATTCTGTCCACCTCTCTAACGCAAGAGTTAACCAGTATTCTCAATCATTCATCCCTTTCTCTGGTAAACTCTGGAACTCCTTGCCTGCTTCTGTATTTCCACCTTCCTATGACTTGAATTCCTTCAAGAGGGAGGTTTCAAGACACTTATCCACCAATTTTTGACCACTGCTTTGACCCTTTTAGGGACTGGCATTTCAGTGGGCATTTTTTTTATTAGATTTTTGTTGCCCTTGGCCAGTATCCTTCCTACATAAAAAAAAAAAAAAAAAAAAAAAAAATTTACAAACTCAAGTAGAATAATCAATCACTAAACAAAAATTGATACATTTTTGACATACTGAGTAACACCCTCAATCAATGGCTAAAGAAATTGAAAAAAAAACCAAGATTGATTCATTAACAAACACAAGTAGATTAAGCAAAATAAATAAAAAATTATATTTTTTTAACATGTAGAGTTCAATAGAAAAGTAATGATCCATAGTCATTATGACATCAGTCATAACACTCACACAATGGGTTCTTCATCTAAATAAACATCATCTGAAGCATCTTCTGCTGCCTGCAGGCTTCTGTAAAAATGTCTGCTTCCTGCAGAAATAAGTGGAAGGAGATCCATCAAGTCCTTCAACTTTTTGGGTGGAATTTTCCTTGGTCCCTCTTCAAGCTGTGGGAGAATCCAAATGGGTGGTCTTTTTTTTTCCTTTCTTCTTAAATCAAAATGCTGCAGTGCAGCATTTTGGAAAAAGGATGTCCAGCACATAATCTGGCCAATTTCATTTTGATTGTATTCCATCTTCTTAATTTTCATCCAATTTACTTGTTGCCCATTTTTATCTTTGTGGCGGTTCACCAGGGGGCCAGCAGACATATACAAACTTTTAAAATTAATGAAATCTGCTGTTTGCATTTCAGTCACTTGTAACTTATTTTTTCTATGGATTGCTCTTATTGTTGTGCTCCAGTCCCGTGGCACCTCAATGTTTGTAGCTGTTTTTCTATATTTTTCTATCAAAGCATGTACTGTGTCTGCTTCCATGTGTGTATGGCCAGGTTCTAAGAAAGAATGTGTTATTTTTATCCCCTTACTCCTGGAAACATACATAAGCATGGCTGCAAATAAATGATTCCTATTTTGGCCACCACATGAGTCACTGTATAGTCGAATGTCCTTAATGTCTTCTGGGAGGCCATTCAACCATTTCATTACACATGAACCTATTTCTTGGCCACCTCTTTTAGCAATAGTTTCATCCCATATCATGCAGTGTGCTTTATTTCCATCCACACTTGTTTCAAAAATGGTTAAGTTATATACAGCAAGTTGTCTCTTGTAGTAAACTATTCCTGTCTGCAACATGGAGCAAGGCAATACTTTCTGGAGGTCAAAGGATGCAGTAACAATTCCTTTGTTTTTAAGAGCAAGCTCTTTATCAGCTCTTTTTTCATTGTAAGCCATCTCTGCTAGTTCATGGTGTTTTGCTTTCTCTTCTTCAATGCGGTTTTTATCATCCTCACTAGCAGTCATTAGAGATGCCTTAAAAGTATCACATTTTTCACAAGTGTCCTGGGATGGGTGATGGAAGGACAGATTGAACTCTTCATTGAAGATTTTTCTGTACATTGATTCTTTTTCTGGTGGTGAGTTGTTTTCATGGCAGTATTTTTGGTACAATCGATACATCTGAGCTATTGTGAGATCTGGATTCAAATATTTTCTTTCTGAGTCTGCCCTAGCATAATGACTTTTCCAGGCCGGAAACTGGTTGATATGCTTCTTAATCATCTCTAGTGATTTGGGAGATATTTTCTTCTGTTTCCCATGTTTTCCTCTTCCATCTGGTGCTACAATGCCACTTCCAGACTGTCGCATCTTCTCTGTAACAATCCTAGCTCTCTTGAGTGTAATACCAAAAGTAGATAAAAACATCTTTTGACATACTTTTTTTTCAGGTATTGCTTCTTTAAGAAAGTAGTGCCTTGAAAATCTTCTTCGGCTTTCACCTTCACTGCCTCCCAACCGCTGACTTTTCTTATTTTCTTCAATAATCAAACCACAAAGGATTTTATAAAGTTATGTACACATGTAAATTTTTAACATCATTGGGTGCAAGAAAGGCTGGAGTTGACATTGGCCTCTCACGTGGCCCTCTATGGTTGTAGTAAATGAATGCAACAAGGGCCAATCTCAACATTGGCCTTTCTAGCATGAATATTTTCATTTGTTACTCGACTTTGGCTAGAATAGAGCGCTTATTGTAGCTCCCTGAACCCACGGACGACATTGGCCCTTATAGCACTGATACAGATATAAATTTTTAGTTTAGTGATGGTCTTATCTTCAATTGGCCATTTTTTGACATTGGCCCTTCTTGTTCTCAGCCCTAGAATTGATATAATTAAAGAGATAAAGAGAGAGAGGGTTGAGCAGACTGTTTATTTAGACCTATAAAAAGCATTTGATAAGGTACCAGACCAGAGACTGCTATGGAAAATTCAAAGTATTGGGGGTTTGCAAGAAAACACACTGAATTGGATCACAGACCTCTTGAGGGATAGAGAAATGAGAACAGTAATAAAGGGAGAAAAATCAGAATGGTGTAGAGTTACAAGTGAAATACCACAGGGGACAATCTTAGCCCCCGTAATGTTTCTGGTGTATGTCTGTGATATGGTGGATGAGGTTGACGGTTATATAAGTCTGTTTGCAGACGATGCAAAATTATTGAAAAGAGTTGAAAACAATATGGATTGTGAAATATTACAGAAAGATCTAAATAAGATATATAAATGGAGTAAGAAATGGGAAATGGAATTCAATGCAAATAAATGCAAGGTGATGGAATTAGGAAAAAGCAAAAGAAGATTGACAAGTTCCTACACAATGGGAGAAGTGGAAATTAAGAAAACCAAAGAAGAAAAAGACTTGGGAATTACAGTAAGTGATAATTTATCACCAGAAAACATGTAAACAAAATAGTTGTGGAAACCTATGAGTTACTAAGAATGATGAAAGGGGCATTTGCTTACATGGATGAAGAGATGATGAAAAAGTTGATGGAATATGTGATTCGACCAAAACTGGAATATGCCACAATTGTTTGGTCACCCTATAATAAAAAGGAAATAAGGAAAATAGAAAGGATCCAAAGAGCTGCAACCAAATTGGTACCAGGTTTGAGAGATTTAACCTATGAAGAAAGATTAAGGAAACTGAAGCTTCCATCATTACAAGAGAGAAGAGAAAGAGGAGACCTGATTGCTATATACAGAGCTTTAAAAGGTAAGGATCAAGTTGACAAAGAAGACTCATTTGTGTGCGACTCAAGAGATACAAGAGGACATGGAGTGAAATTGAAGAAAACAGCAAGTAGAAGAGATGTCAAGAAATATGGTTTCCCAAATAGAAGCATAGAAATATGGAACAACTTAGATGAAACAGTGGTACAAGCAAAAAATATTCATGAATATAAAGTTAAGCTGGATGCTTATAGATATGGAGACAGGACAGCATGAGCATAGCTCTTTTCCTGTAAAACACAACTAGGTAAATACACACACACACACACACACACACACACACACACACACACACACACACACACACACACACACATGCCCGCACACACACACACACACACACACACACACACACACACACACACACACACACACACACACACACACACACACACACACACATGCCCGCACACACACATGTCCCTGCCATTCATGAGACACATGTTTCAGGCAACAAGCTAGCTCAGTGTCAGGTCAGCTACAGTTTGTGATGGGCGTTGTGCATTGAGGCATTTGAAAAAAGACAAAATTAAGCATTTGCACAACATTTCCTTGCTACTTCCATATTAGTTTTAACCTAAAGGAAACAGTGGAGAGACAAAAAATAATATGATTTAGACCCAGGCTTAATATACATATTAGCAGAGTGGGTAAAGTGCTCAAACAATGACCAATAAATTTATTTAAGTGCACTTGTCAAACATTTATGGATGAAACTTTATTTTCTGGTAGATTTTGATGTGTTTTGAATTAATAAAGTAACCATTTCTACTGCAAATATTTTTTTTTCATTGCCCCCCACACATGATTTGATTTGATTTGCAAGGAAAATCAGATTCATCCCAAAAAAAACATCAAAATCTACCTGAAAAGTACAGTTTTGTCCTCACCTAAGTAAACCTTACCTAACCTAACTAAACCTAATGTAACCAAACCTAACTTAACCTACTTCATTGGTACTTGCTCCCCTACACTGCCTCCCCTCCTTTACCCTGCTTCATTCCCCTTCCTCCCAACACTGCCTGTAAACCATCATGGTGTGAGGTAACATGTGTACTCGTATGTGGAGGAGACATTAAATTTTATAAAAATTAATACCTATCTCAGGAATGAACAATTTACAGAGGTAAAGACTTACACCACTATGTTATATGTGACCCAAGTACTTCATTGATAACAATTTTTTTTTTTTTCTGAGACAGGTACACTTATATAATAATACTCAATGACCGAGGATCAGTGCATCCACACAGGAGCAAAAGACTCCCCATGTAGACAAGGGTGCCCAGACTGAGTCTAGGAGTGACCTGGCAGGAAGGCCTGTGAAGAAGATGGTGGAGAAAGCCCTATATACATTATTGATGATAATATAGTAAAGAGGACAGTTGATCATATTAAAATGATGATGAAGGACAGTGTACATAAATATATGAGAGGTGCAAGAATAAAAGATGTGAAGAAAAGAGTAGAGGAGAGAGTAGGGACCTTAAAAAAAAAGACTACTAGTAATCCAGGGCAGTGGCAATGACCTGGAGAAGACTGAAAGCTAGGAGACTGTAAAGGAAGTGGTGGAGGTGGCCAAGATAGCAGAAGATGGTCAAGGCAGTTAAAGGCAGGAACTTGATGCCTGAGAGAGGTATGACAGGTTGCCCAGATGGAGTCCACCTTAATAGCAGGGAGAATGAAAAGATGTGCAGGAGACTGCATGAGTGTGTGTGAGCCAGATCAGTGGTGTGTATGTGAGTGTGGCATGAATGGAAGGGACCAGGAACAAACCACACAAAGGAAGAGAAGATGCTGACTGGGCAAGGACTTGTTTGAGATTTGAATGTGTAAATGTGTGAGGATGGGGTATTGGTAAGCTTGATGATGTGTGTGGGAAATTGAAATAGTGGAATTTAGATGTTGGAGGGATAACAGAGACCCATTTGAGGGATGTCATGTGAATGGAAGAGAATGATTGAATGATTATGAGAAGATTGAAAAGGGGCACAGGAAACAAGAAAAACTGGGGGAAAGCATAGCCCTGCTCCACTGAAAAATGAGAAACTGTAGAGTAGAGAAGATAGATATAGGAGACTAATGTGAGTAAGGATATACTGGCTGTTAGAGTGGAGTACATGAATGAGTGTGGTAGACCTGAGAGGGTGGTTGTAGTTGTGCCATGCATGACAGTGGAAGGTGAGAGAGCAGTTAGGGAGAATAGTAGGAAGTACAATACAGTGGAACTTGGTTCTCGAACTTAATTTGTTCCTGAATGCCACTCAAAATCCAAAATGTTTGAAAACTAAAACTAGTTTCCCTATAAGAATCAATGTAAAATGGATTAATCCATTCCCAGACACCAGTCTACACTGTCTTAGTGGCTTATGACAGATGCTTCCAAGCAGCCAAGATGGCTTCTTCACAACACTTCCAGCTCACAAATTATTTATCCAGAAAGGATGTATTGAATGAACTTAGTGACAGAACTCATCAGAAGATACTGTTTAGACCAATCTTGTGAGGGAAGCCTTGCAGAGAGACCTAGAGAGGAACAACCAACTTACTGCTAAAATGAAGGTAATCATAATACTTAGACATACTGATGTTGGGAAAAGCTACTGGAAAAATGCAGTTGTGGTGTTGGGGGTCATCGAGAGAGCCACAGATGGCTCAGAATTACTCCTGAGCACCAAAAATTGTTTGTTTACATTGAGGCTTTTCAACAAGATACATTTACTTTATTTCAAAGACTAAATTACCATCTTACACTCTGTGTCTCTCCTCCAAATATATAAAAATGAAGTAAATATTTATATAAACTATAAATTGATAATAAATGGCAGCTTTTTGCTATGTCTTTTAATATTTGAAATCAAGTAACTTTGTTCTAGAACCAGATTATGGTACCACAATCGAAGCAATAATGAGTTCAAAATTTTGTTCAAAAAAGGGAGGTGCTCAGTAACCAAGGTTCCATTGTATATTGAAGAAAATTATGAGAGATTATGCAAGAGATAGAGTGATTGTTATGGTAGGTATTTTAGGTGGACAAATGAATAAGAATAGTGAGATGCTTGATGAGTTTGTAAATGAGATGGACTTAGAAAACCTGAATGAGACCTTGCTGGAAGGATGAGTGACTTGGTGTGCTAGGAACCAGGAGTCTGTGATTGACTGTATGCCAGTGAATGGGAGAATATGTGAGATTGTAGATTGTTTGTGGATAGATGAGGATGGAATGATTGACATTGTCTCATACCATAATATATTGGTGCTAGAATGTAAGTTGTACAGAAAGGGAGGAAAGAAATGTAAATGCTAAGAGAAAAAAGTGGAGATTGAGGGATGTAGGAGGGAAGAATTTTAAGATAGATGAGTGAGAGAAGCTGGGAGGATGAAATCCTGAATTGTGTAGATAAACAGAATGATAGATTTGTAGAGAATGTGAAGAATGCAACTACCAACCTGATAAGGTATGTAAGAATGGATGCCAGGAAGCGTACATACAAGCTGTAGTGGAGTGAAGCGATTAAGGATGCTAGGAAGGAAAGAAAGAGACTAAATAGGGCGTGCAGGCGGTTGAGAATGAGGAGGCTGAAAGTGATTACCAGAATGCATGGACACCATATGTGAGTCAGCAGTAAGTGATGAAGCAAAAGATAATGAATCCTAAAGTTAGATGTGAGAGATGTGTGAATCAGTCCCTAAGAGAGAAAGGTGTTGATTGTGTCTAAGAATGGTACAGATTTCTGAGAGATGAGGGGATGCCTGACTGTTAAAATGTGGAGAGCCTGAAGGTAAATGGAGCAGTAGTGACAGTTAAGGAAGAAATGAGAAAGATGATAAAGAGTTTTGGGAAGAGATTGGCAGAGTAGGCAAAGTACTTGATGTGAGAAAAGGGTGTGCGACACTGGAGAGGAAGGATGTGGATGAGTTGAATGAAAGAATCAGCAAGAAGGTTTTTTTTCTTTTTTTTTTATATGTGGGAAGAGCCAGGGGCCAGAGCCAGGCCAGGGGCAACAAAATTATGATAAAAGAAAAAGCCCAATGAGGTGTTGGTCCCTGGACAGAATCAAAAGCAGTTGCCAAAAATTAAAGGATTAGTGTCTTGAATCCTCCCTCTTGAAAGAGTTCATGTCAGAGGAAGGAGGAAATACAAAAGCAGGCAAGGAGTGCCAGAGTTTACCAGAGAAAGGAATGAATGATTGAGAATGCTGGTTAACTTTTGCATTAGAGAGGTAGACAGAATAGGGATGAGAGAAAGAAGAAAGTCTTGTGCACTGAAGTTGCGAGAGGAGGGAGGCATGCAGTTAGCAAGATTAGAAGAGTAGTTAGCATGATAATTAATAGAAGATAACAAGAGATACAACATTGTGGTGATGAGAGGGAGGCTGAAGACAGTCAGTTAGAATAGAGTTCATGAGACTAAAGTATTTGATTCCACCCTGTCTAAAAGGGTGGTATGAGTGTGAGGTATACTCCATATATGGATGGATAAGGCTCCTGTACAGAGTTAGCAGCTGGGGAGATGAGAAAAACTGGCAGAAATGACTCAGAACACCTAACTTCATAGAAGCTGTTTTAGCTAGCAATGAGATGTGAAGTTTCCAGTTTAGATTATAAGTAAAGTAAAGGATGTTTGGTGTAGAAGAGGGGGACAGTTGAGTGTTATTGTAGAAGAGGGGATAGTTATCTGGAAGTTTGTGTGGAGTTGATAGATGGAGGAATTGAGTTTTTGAGGCATTGAACAATTCTAAGTTTGCTCTGTCCCAATCAGAAATTTTAGAGAGAACAGAAATCAGACGTTCTGTGAACTGTTTACTTCCTGAAGGATTGAATGTCTGAAAAGACATGGAAAAGTGCAAGGTGGTATCATCAGCATAGGAGTGGATAAGACAAGAAGTTTGGTTTAATAGATCATTGATGAATAATAGGAAGAGAGTGGGTGACAGGACAGAACCCTGGGGAATAGCACTGTTAATAAATTTGGGTGAAGAACAGTGATCACCTTCCACAGCAGCAATAGAATGGTCAGAAAGGAAACTTGAGATGATGTTACAGAGAGAGGGATAGAAGTCATAAGAAGGTAGATTGGAAATCAAAGCTTTGTGCCAGACTTTATCAAAATCATTTGATATGTCTAAGGCAATGCTAAAAGTTTCACGAAAATCCCTAAAAGAGGATGACCAAGAGTCAGTAAGGAAGACCAGAAGATCATCAGTAGAGTGGTTTCATCGGTTTCGCCAATAGTTTTGTCTCCAAACTAACAATAATCAATAATTTTAGTTTTTGGAACATGAGAATGTTGAACTTTTAAACTTTCAAAATCAAATATAGTTATTTTATTTAAATCAGTATTTTTCATTAGTGAAGAGATAGGATAAACAGTGAATTTAAATTTTTTTCTAAGATTTTCTAAGTTTTCTAAGATAAAAATAAAAATAAGGATTTAGATTTATCATTTTTTTTATTTAAAATATCAGTATCATTATTGCTAGTATTGGAATTTTGGATTTATCAATTTATCAGTTATTGGTTATTGGGGTATATATTTATTGCCAGTTATGAATTATCAGTTATCATCAATAAGGTTATTGTTATCGATTTATCAGTTATCGTGATAAATTTTTTCATTATCATGCCCAGCAATAACCCAGTAACCTTTTGCCTCAAGAGGCTTAACTTTATGAAATCCTTCGAAGTGTCAAGTGGGGTGCAAACAGGCATCCTCTCCTTTGCTTTTCTTGTACACTACTTATATCTGCAGTTCCTTAGACTCCAGATGTGAGGTTTATGGAGCAGCCTCATCCTCTCTACTCCAAAAATAGGAATTACATGGAGGACCTGATGATATGAGCAGTTAGGTTCCATTTCAATTGTCTGTATAGTGAATACTTGTATAATGAAACATGTAACCAATGGAAAGAAAGTGGAAGAAAGTCTTGTGCAGTCAGTGAGGCCATAGGAGGAGGGGAGTTTGCAGTTAGCAAGATCAGAAGAGCAATTAGCATGAAAACAGCAGTAGAAGATAGCAAGAGCTGCAATATTGCTGTAATGAGAGAGAAGCTGAAGACAGTCAGTTAGAGGAGAGGAGTTGATAAGAGGAAAAGCTTTTGATTCCACCTTCTCTAAAAACAGCGGTATGAGTGGAAACCCCTCCCCTCATACATGTGAGGCTAACTCCATACATGAACAGATAAATCCCCTGTAGAGGGTTAGCAGCTGGTGTTGGTGGAGGGGGGGGTGAGAAAACTGGTAGAGATGACACTGAATGCCTAACTTCATAGAAGCTGCTTTAGCTTGAGATAAGATGTGAAGTTTCCAGTTTAGATTATAAGTAAAGGACAGACCAATGATGTTCAGTGTAGAGGAGAGGGGCAGATATGTGTCAATGAAGAAGAGGGGATAGATATCCGGAAGGTTGTGCCAAGTTGATAGATGGAGGAATTGAGTTTTTGAGGCATTGAACAATACTAAGATTGCTCTCTCCCAATCAGAAATTTTAGAGAGATCAGAAGTCAGGCATTCTGTGGCTTCCCTGCATGAGTTGTTTACTTCCTGAAGGGTTGGACCTCTACGAAAAGACATGGAAAAGTGCAGGGTGGTATCATTAGTGAAGGAGTGAATAGGACAAGAAGTTTGTTTAGATCAATGATGAATAGTAGGAAGATAGTGGTTCCCAAAACCCTTAAAAGAGCGTGTGTTTTGTCCTCACATCTGTCGTGATGCAGCACTAGTTGTGCAGTACTGTCATCTCTCTCTCTCTCTCTCTCTCTCTCTCTCTCTCTCTCTCTCTCTCTCTCTCTCTCTCTCTCTCTCTCTCTCTCTCTCTCTCTCTCTCTCTCTCTCTCTCTCTCTCTCTCTCTCTCTCTCTCTCTCTCTCTCAGAGAGACAAAGAGAGAGAGAGAGAGAACTATCCTGAGGATTGCTAAGTTGAATGAGTGATTGAAAATGAAAATGGATGAAAGGAACATAAATGTAAAGGAAATAGATGGAGGAAAAATTAAAAGTAGGGGTCAGGAAAGGAAAATACTTCTTAATACTTCCTCTCCCCCTCTAGTTCTTCCCTCACTCCTCATCCTTGCTGCTTATATTTATTCTTTCTACTTTCTCCCCATTCTCCCTTTCTCTTCCTTCACCCTTCCTCCTCTTTTTTTTCTCATGTACCATCCCTTCCCAGTTATTTCCCTTTGTCCTATTTTTCCTTTCCTCTCCCTTCCTCTTTCATCTTGCCTCAAACCTCCCTCCCTGTCACCTCCCTTCCCCCTTATATGTCAGAGATAAGGGACAAGGGAGAGGAGGGCAGGAAGGGAAGAGAGAGAGAGAGAGAGAGAGAGAGAGAGAGAGAGAGAGAGAGAGAGAGAGAGAGAGAGAGAGAGAGAGAGAAGGGTAGGGAAGGGGGAGGGAAGGAGGGAAGGAAGATGAGAGCAGGGAAGGGGAGGAAAGGAGGGAAAGGGGAGGGAAGGAGGGAAGGGAGAGGAGGGCAGGGAAGGGGAAGAAGGGAAGAGGAAAGGAGGGAAGGGGAGAGAGAGAGAGAGAGAGAGAGAGAGAGAGAGAGAGAGAGAGAGAGAGAGAGAGAGAGAGAGAGAGAGAGAGAGAATTTTATTATCAGTAGTAATATTTGTGCTTAGTGCATTACTGTTTCAACTCCACACCTGTAGGCTTAGGCTTACAGGCTTAGGCATTTGTGCTATGGCTGCATTTCATGCAGGGAAATTATTGTTATTATTTTTTATTTATTTATTTTATTCATTTATTTATTTTTGTAGGAGGGGCATCATCCAAGGACAACAAAAACCACACACAAAAAAAAGACTCTCTGCTAGTCCCCATACAGAGTCAAAAGCATTAGTCAGAAATACAGGATAAGTGTCTTGAAACCTCCCTTTTGAAAGAGTTCAAGTCATAGAAGGGTGGAAATACAGAAACAAGCAGAGAGTTCCAAAGTTTACCAGAGAAAGGGATGAATGACTGAGAATACTGGTTAACTCTTGCATTAGAGAGGTGGACAGAATAGGGGTGAGAGAAAGAAGAAAATCTAGTGCAGCAAGGCCGTGGGATTAGGAGAGGCATGCAGTTAGCAAGATCAAAAGAGTAATTGCCATGAAAATAGCAGTAGAAGATAGCAAGAGATACAACATTAAGACAATGAAAAAGGAACTGCACCCAGTTAGTGGAAAGAAGTTGATAAGATGAAAAGCTTTTGATTCCATCCTGTCTGAAAGAATGGTATGAGTGGAACCCCCCATACATACATGTGAAGCATATTCTTTACATGGAAAGAAGATACTTTTTTTTTTCAAGAAAAAAATGCCTCTAATGAGCCAGCAAGTACAGTAGCTAGTGTTGCTAATGATAGCTACATCCGAGAAATATCCAGAAATACGTACAATTTCTTCCCTGGTGAGGTAGCTGTAGCAGCAACAGCAAGAGCAAGAACATGGCATCCATCACAGCAACAGCAATGGGCAGCTCCATAGTTTGTTGGTAAGAGGCAGTATTTGGCCTTGTTTTAGCTCTCCCCACCCAAAGTTCTTGCTTTCTCACCAGGTTCCCAAATTGTGGTTAGTAGGAGCCCCAGAAAATAGGAAATAGAGTTGCATGACTTATTAATATTTACTAAGGTAGGTTTTTGAGACGAAACATATGATATCAAAGTTAAAATGTATGATACAAAATGCAACAAACGTGTCTATATTACAGGAATGTTCATAAAGTAACCTGAAAGAGAAAACAGCATATAAAGAACATGATTTCATATTAATGAAACGTGTAAAATATGCATGACACTCACCAATGTGTAGTTAGTGGTGGGAGAATGCAAAGTAAATAGGGGACAGGGGAGGGATATGCAGTTCTCTTCCATTGCTCACAAACCTGTTCCTGCACATTTGAATAATTGTATATCACCATTCAGCCCAAATGTGTTAGCTGGAGGGTTCAGGAAGGCATGCATTTTGAACTTTAAACTTTGTAATTTTACTTGCCTCAGATGGAAGCTTGTATCATCAGATTTTTGCATTCTATAAAGAAAATTGTCCTTAATTTACTAATGTCATATCTTCAGTTTCCTGTACATCAGATGCTTGTATAATGGGACCCCCTTGTAATTAAAAATTTAGTCCTCTACGTTTAGGTCCTCCACAGTTACAGCTTTTCAGGGAAAGTCCTCCCTATTTTCATTGTTACACTAATGCTCTACTGCCCTTGTCTGCCCCTACACCAAACTTGCATCCACACCAAGCAGCCATGCCCTCCACCCCCTCCTTCTCTGACAGTGTAGGGAGCCACTTCATGGTCCCCTACCATATCCAGCCCACAGTCCCCTTGCTATCCTCTGGGTCACCCCACACTCCTTTCTCACTCTAGAGAAAATCTCTCTGGGTCCTTGGTACCCTCTCTCTTCAGTAATCTTCTGGGGGCTCAATACACAGACACCATGGCTGGCTGTGGTATTGTTCACACAATACCACAACATTTACACTGATGCCTTCTGCCTGCTACCACTTCCATTAGTTGGTGCTGCTATGTACATTCCTTCCAGAACCCTTGTTGCTATCTGGAGGTTGCTTACCACTGCCTCCATACTCATTGCAGAATTAGGTGCCATTAGGGAGGGACTGAAATTTGCTGTCATCATTAAGCCCCTTGCTCAGTCACCCTATTCACAGATTACTTCACTGCTCTCCAACTCACTCAGCATCACACCCCTAGGACACACCACTCCCTCTGTTACACAGTAGACACCTCCTGTCCCAGTTGATCACCACAGGTGTTAATACCCACCTTTGGTGGGTCCCCTCCTACATTGGCATTGTGGGAATACTGTGGCTGACAGAGCAGCAAATGAGGCCCACCCACTCCCACCCTTCTCCCATAAACTTTACCATAGACCAGACTGATTTTTTGACCAACCTACAGAAAGACTGCAATATACCCTGGGAAAGACACCTGACAAATGCCTTACAGCACTTGGATGCATCAGAGAGGACACATGACAGTATTGGTGGACCCACTCCTTCATCTGTGTCCTAGACACTGCAGTCACCAGATTCAGGATAGGACACAGCCTCCACAATGTCCTCATGCATAAGCTGACCCTAACAGACATCCCTCACTTCCTCTAGTGCACCACACAGCCAGATACTACAGAACACACTGTCCTCACCACCACTCGTATCATACTGCTCTCTTTCACTCAGTGGCATCACTTCACATCCACAGGCCATCACTAGCAGATCTCCTGGGTGGTTCCCAAGACCCTGGCTTGGCCTTCAAGAGACACTCAAGCACACTAGGGTCTTCCAGAAGACAGGGAAAGTCTCCTGAATTTAACCAGAAAATCCACTTGCTACCAGCACTAAAGGCTGTGGCACCACAGCTTGCATGGTGCCATCAAATCCCCACCAACAACAGCAAATCGTAGCTCATTCACAGTGTTTGCATCTGTTCCCTGACCTGAACTGCCTTTGATGCTAAAGAGTCCCAGAGACAATAGAGTACTTCTTGTTGCAGTGCCCGTGCTTTCATTCCCATCGTGTCTTACTATGTATCCAGCTACTTAACTAGGACGTCCTACCTCCAGTCTGCCCACCCTGCTGTTGGCGGCAGGCATCACCCCTCACAACAATTTGTTGTCATCCACCTCACTTGTGCCTTCCTGAAGAAGACAGAACAGCTGTCCTGTCTGTGATTATCTCACAGGACACTATCAGGGCGCTTGACATCCCACAGATTGCCGCAGCCCTAAATAACAACTGATAACCTCAGGTATCAATCCATCACAGCCTCAACAGTCATCTGCCTCACCTGTGTCTTCCTGAAGAGGACCTAGCAGGATATCATCAGGGGTCTCAAGGATCATTGGACCAGCACATCCCTAACAACATAAACATGTCTGTGTTAGGGCTACAGGTGAGTATTCAACTAATTTGGTACCTTGTTTGTAAGTGAAGGTTTTAATGATATGTCTATTCTTATGCATTTCAGTGAAAAGAAAACCAAAATCAATATAATAACATGACATGATTGATTCTTCTCAGGTGATATTGTCTAGTTCCTTTTCATCCATGTCTCATTGGGGATACTGATATTGGTGATGTTGCCTTTTAATGGCAATGCATCTCATTGTTGAATGGGGCAGCTTTTGACTCTCCCCTCTACCTTGAAATCCTCTGGCTGCATTTTGATTATCTAGGACCATTCTCTTTTATGGGATATGTCACAAATGCTTAATAGTTACTGAGATACAAGGTCAAATTTTATTCTGATCATGATTTCTCTGTTAGCAGCAAGAGATCTTTAGGGAAGCTAATGTCTAGTTAGGTGGCAGAATTGCAGTTTTAGACAATACTCCCTATCTTGTTTTTAACTTAGGCACAGCAAGCCTGGAGATGTGGTGGAAAAATGAAGTTTTTGGAGAGGGGAATGAAATGTGACATTTAGGCACTAATATAGACTAATGTAACCTACCCTAATCAATCCCTAATCAGTGTTCAAAAGCTCTGTGAAAAGGCAGTGCCTGGCTTGTTTACACCTGATGATGATGAAAAGAGTTTTATCAGGTTCAGCTCTGAAGAAAAATCACTTAGATAAAATCACATATAGAAAATTGTTGATGTTGGAAAATATGTTGGATGATATGAATGTAAGTCTGAAGGAACTGAACTGAAAAATAGTGCTGTGATAGTGGAGAACCAGGATTTAAAGAAGAGATATGTTGAGTTGGAAAAGAAATTTTGACCTGCAAGCAAAGGTGGGAGATAATAAGGAGAAAGTCAAAGCCATTGAGGAGACAGGGTTCTGCATGAAAACAAGACTGAGGTTGAAAAGGGTCATGAATTAAATTGTGTTGAATTCAAGATCATGGAGGAACAAGTAAAGGAAGAAGCAGTGGCCAAAACTGTGCTCAAGATAATTAAGAAGGAGGGCCTTGTAAGGGACACAGTTGAAAGAAAAGTGTGTAATTGCTTTTGGATTTAAGGAGAGAGTAAAACCAAAGAAGCAGGAGAGGGAGAAACAGGAAAGGGAGACTGCCAAAAATTTAGTTGGAGAAATGCAAGAGAAAGGAAGTATATGGGATGAAGAAGTTGAAGAGGTGCATGGAATTGGTAAATATGTGGAAGGAGGACACTGCCCATTAAAAATAAGATTCAGATCGCAAACTGCGGCAGAAGTGTTGACCAGGACATGGAAACTGGCAAGAATGGATTAATGCAAGAATGTCTGGATGAAAAGAAACGAATGAACAAGACAGAGGTAAAATAAACAATCTGCTGAATGAAGCTAAAAAAAATGCAACCAGAACAGAGACAGAAGAATGAGTTTTTTTTTGTCATACAGAAATGTGAGTGGGGTGATGTCTGCACTACTAGAGTTATATGATTATTTAGAAGAATGCAAACCTGGGGATCACAGAGACCAAATTAAGTAATACATTCAAGAATCTCAACTTAGGTGTTGAAAGATGCAATATATTGAAAAGAAATAGAAAATGTAAACAAGGAGATGGGGTGATGCTGTTAGTGAAGAAGAACCTGATGGTTGATGAGTTGACATACAGTGAAGACAGCACAGAGGTGTTGAGGGTGGGAATAAAGGGGAAAGGAGGGAGGAGAGATTATGCAGTGGTATATGTTCCATCAAAAACAAAATCTGGAGATTATGGAAAAATGTTAACAGATATAAGTGAATTCATGGAAAGTTTGATTGCAAAGAGTGACAATATAATTCTGATGGGGGATTTCAACTGTAAGAAGGTGTGTTTGGAGGACCGGTCAGTGGATGAAAATGAATTGTTGTAGGGGAACAGGTTAATGAAATTAGTAATGGATAATGTTCTAACACCATGGGTGAAGGAAAATACAGATCCAGAACAAATGAAGAACCCTCAGGATTGGATTTATTGTTCACAAAAGAACCAGAAATTCTTGAAAACCTCAACTACAGGATCCCAATAGGGAAGAGTGACCACATTTTACTCAAGTTTGGTATAGAAAAGGAAGTGGTAGAAAGAAGGAAAGACTATAGAAAACGTAAGTGGAACTATAGTAAGACAAATTTCACTGAATTAAGGAAATACTTCAAGGAGATTGACTGGAGTAAATTTGATGAAACAAAGGGAGTGGAAGAAAAGTGGAATGCTTGAGATATATAATGAAGGAATAGAAGGAGAGGGAATGGAGAGATACAAGCTGAAGACATCTCCAAAAGGATTTAGAATAAATGATTGGTTTAATAGAATATGTGAGGAGGCAAGAATGGAAAGAGAGAGTATCGAATAGATGGAGTAGAAATAAAACAAGTGACCAATGGAAGAAATATGTAGAAGAGAGGAATAAGTATATACTTATATGCAGGGAAGAGAAAAGAAAACATGAAAAAACATCATAGACAAATGCAAAAACCAACCAAAATTATTTTATTGATATTTGAATGGGAAATTAAAGAACAAAGTTGGAATAAATGGACAAGTTGAAGGTATATGAAGAAGCAGGAAGGATGGTTGAAGTGATGAATAACTGCTTCCAGAAGGTCTTTACAAGAGAATGGTTTTCAGGAGCAAGAAGATGTGAAGATGGTTGGTGCAAGGTTGAGTGAAATAAATGTTACAGTTCTGGAGATGGAGAAGATAATGGAGGACCAAGATATAAGGAAGGCAGCAGGCCCAGATGGAGAGTCGAACTGGATTTTAAAGAAAAAGATCCAGTCACAGTACATTCATTAAAAGAGGGAAAGGTCCCAACAGACTGAAAAACAGCGGATATAGTGCCGATTTTCAAGGGAGGAAATAAGGAAGACCCTTCAAACTACAGACCAGTGTCAATAATGAGTGTGGGGAGTCCTTTACTTATAATCTAAACTGGAAACTTCACATCTCATCTCCAGCTAAAACAGCTTATCCTGAGTTGTCTCTGCTACTTTTTCACACCTCTCCAAGCTGCTAATTCTGTACAGGGGTCTTATCCATTCTTATATAGCTAAAACAGCTTATCCTGAGTTGTCTCTGCTACTTTTTCACACCTTTCCAAGCTGCTAATTCTGTACAGGGGTCTTATCCATTCTTATATAGAGTATGCTTCACATGTATGAGGGGGTTCCACTCATACTGCTCTTTTGGACTTAGTGGAATCAAAAGCTTTTCATCTTATCAACTCCTCTCGTTTAACTGACTGTCTTCAGCCTCTTTCTCATTGCTACA
Source organism: Scylla paramamosain (assembly GCF_035594125.1). Taxonomy (NCBI): domain Eukaryota; kingdom Metazoa; phylum Arthropoda; class Malacostraca; order Decapoda; family Portunidae; genus Scylla; species Scylla paramamosain. The sequence goes on from NC_087177.1 coordinate 18,763,001, forward strand.
ATGTTGCATCTCTTGCTATCTTCTACTGCTGTTTTCATGCCAACTGCTCTTTTGATCTTGCTAACTGCATGCCTCCTCTCTTCCTGCAGCCTCACTGCACAAGACTTTCTTCTTTCTCTCTCCCCTATTCTGTCCACCTCTCTAATGCAAGAGTTAACCAATATTCTCAATCATTCATTCCTTTCTCTGGTAAACTGTGGAACTCCTTGCCTGCTTCTGTATTTCCACCTTCCTATGACTTGAACTCTTTCAAGAGGGAGGTTTCAAGACATATCCTATAATTTTTGACTACTGCTTTTGACTATGTTCAGGGACCAGCATCTCAGTGGGCCTTTTTTATTGCATTTTGTTGCCCTTGGCTGATACTCCTCCTACAGAAAAAAAAGATATGTGAATGAGTTATAAAAGACAAATGGATCAAGCACAGTGGAACCTCAGTTAATGAATGCCTCTCTTTTCAAACAAATTGTTTTTTTAATAAAATTTTGAACTCATTATTGCTTTGGTTGTGGTACCAAAATTTGGTTTTAGAACAAGAAGAACAAGAACAAGAAGTTACTTGGTTTCAAATATTAAAAGACATGGCATAACCTGCTGTTTATTACTAATTTATAGTTTCTATAAATATTTACCTTGCTTTTATATATTTGGAGGAAGGATACAGAGTGTAAGACTAATTCAGTCTTTGAAATAAAGGTAAATATAATCCTGTTGAAAAACCTCATTGTAAACAGTTTTCACTGTTGAGGAGTTATCCTCAGTCACCTGTGGCTCTCTTGTTAACCACAAACACTATCTCTATTGCACAACACCATTTTTCAGTAGCTTTTCTCAGCAGCAAGATGTCTAAGTGTTATGTTCACCTTCATTTTGGTGGTGAGTGGGTTGCTCCTTTCTGTATCCTTCTGTAAGACACTAGATCAGTGACAAAGTTTAAACAGTATCTTCTGATGAGTTCTGTGTCACTAAGTTTATTAATACATCCTTTCTGGATAATTTGTGAGCTGGAGATGTGAAGCAGCCATCATGGTTGTGGGAGCCTCTGTCATAAACCACTAAGACAGGGTAGACTGGGGTCTGGGAACAGATTAATCCATTTTACATTGAGCCCTATGGAGAAAATAGTTTCAGTTTTCAAACATTTTGGATTTTGAACAGCATTCAGGAGCAAATTAAGTTTTAGAAATGAGTTCCACTGTATTTGGAAGAAAAACATGTTGACAAACTAACAGTTTGGTTTTTGAGGAGAAATATCATGTACTAGAAATCTGTTGAGTTTCTATTCACAAGTTATAGACATTATGCAGGAGAGAGATGGTTGGACTTCAAAAAAATATTTGGCAAAATACTAAATAGTTATTATTTGTTGTTATGGAACCTGAGGATTTTTGGAGAATTGCAAGAAGGGCTGCTAAAGTGGATAGAGAACTTCTTGGAAGGTAGAGAGATGAGAACAGCAATTAAGGATCAAAGGTCAGCCTGGAAGAAAGTTTTAAGTGGGGGTTTCACAGAGATCTGTGTTGCCATGCAATCTTCCTCTTTTTCAGTTTTTCTCAATAACTTTGTATCATCCGCAGATAAGCTTATGTAGGCTGTGATTTTTTTTTTTTTTATGTAGAAGGAACACTGGCCAAGGGCAACAAAAATCTAATAAAAAAAAAAATCCCACTGAGATGCTAGTCCCAGAAAAGGGTCCAAAGCGGTAATCAAAGATTGAAGGATGAAATGCCTTGAAATCTCCCTCTTGAAGGAAGTCAAGTCATAGGAAGGTGGAAATGCAGAAGCAGGAAGGGAGTTCCAGAGTTTACCAGAGAAATGGATGAATGATTGAGAATACTGGTTAACTGTTGCATTAGAGAGGTAGACAGAATAGGAGTGAGAGAAAGAAGAAAGTTTTGTGCAGTGAGGCCACAGGAGGAAGGGAGGCATGCTGTTAGCAAGATCAGAAGAACAGTTAGCATGAAAATAGCAGTAGAAGACAGCTAGAGATGCAACACTGCAGAGATAAGAGAGAGGCTGAAGATAGTCAATTAGAGCAGAGGAGATGATGAGATGAAAAGCTTTTGATTCCACACTGTCTAGAAGAGTGGTATGAGTGGACACCCCCTCCCCAGAAATGTGAAGCATACTCCATACATGGACAGATAAGGCCCTCGTGCAGCGTCAGGAGCTGGGAAGGGGTGAGAAAAACTGGTGGAGACGTCTCAGAACGCCTACCTTCATAGAAACTGTTTTAGCTAGAGATGAGATGTGAAGTTTCCAGTTCAGATTATAAGTAAAGGTCAGACCGAGGATGTTCAGTGTAGAAGAGGGGGACAGCTGAGTGTCATTGAAGAAGAGGGGATAGTTGTCTGGAAGGTTGTGTCAAGTTGATAGATGGAGGAATTGAGTTTTTGAGGCATTGAACAATACTAAGTTTGCTCTGCCCCAATCAGAAGTTTTAGAAAGATCAAAAGGCAGGTGTTCTGTGGCTTCCCTGCATGAAATGTTTACTTCCTAAAGGGTTGGATGTCTATGAAAAGACGTGGAAAAGTGCAAGGTGGTAGGAGTGGATAGGACAAGAAGTTTGGTTTAGAAGGTCATAGATGAATAATAAGAAGAGAGTGGGTGACAGGACAGAACCCTGAGGAACACCACTGTTAATAGATTTAGGAGAAGAACAGTGACTGTTTACCACAGCAGCAATAGAACGGTCAGAAAGGAAACTTGAGAAGAAGTTACTGAGAGAAGGATAGAAGCCGTAAGAGGGTAGTTTGGAAATCAAAGCTTTGCGCCAGACTCTATCAAAAGCTTTTGACATATCCGAGGCAACAGCAAAAGTTTCACCAAAATCTCTAAAAGAGGATGACCAAGACTCTATAAGGAAAGCCAGAAGATCACCAGTAGAGCAGCCTTGACAGAACCCATACTGGCAGTCAGATAGAAGGTTGTGAAGTGATACATGTTTAAGAATCTTCCTGTTGAGGATTGATTAAAAAACTTTAGATAGGTAGGAAATTAAAGCAATAGGACGGTAGTCTGAGGGATTAGAATGGTCACCCTTTTTAGGAACAGGCTGAATGTAGGCAAACTTCCAGCAACAAGGAAAGGTAGATTGTGACAGACAGAGCTGAAAGAGTTTGACTAGGCAAGGTGCAAGCATGGAGGCACAGTTTTGGAGAACAATAGGAGGGACCCCATCAGGTCCATAAGCCTTCCGAGGGTTTAGGCAAGCGAGGGCATGGAAAACATCACTGCAAAGAATTTTAATAGGTAGCATGAAGTAGTCAGAGGGTGGAGGAGAGGGAGAAACAAGCCCTGAATCATCCAAGATAGAGTTTTTAGCAAAGGTTTGAGCAAAGAGTTCAGCTTTAGAAATAGATGTGATAGCAGTGGTGCCATCTACTTGAAATAATGGAGGGAAAGAAGAAGCAAAGTTACTGGAGATATTTTTGGCTAGATGCCAGAAGTCACGAGGGGAGTTAGATCTTGAAAGATTTTGATATTTTCTGTTAATGAAAGAGTTTTTGGCTAGTTGGAGAACAGACTTGGCATGGTTCCAGGCAGAAATATAAAGTGCATGAGATTCTGGTGATGGAAGGCTGAAGCACCCTTTGTGGGCCACCTCTCTATCATGTATAGCATGAGAACAAGCAGAGTTAAACCAAGGTTTGGAAGGTTTAGGTTGAGAAAAAAAGTGAGGAATGTATGCCTCCATGCCAGACATTGTCACCTCTGTTATGTGCTCAGCACACAAAGATAGGTCTCTGACACGGAAGCAATAGTGCTTCCAAGGAAAATCAGCAAAATACCTCCTCAGGTCCTCCGAACTAGCAGAGGCAAAACGCCAGAGGCACCTTCGCTTAGGAGAATCCTGAAGAGGGATTGGAGCGATAGGACAAGATACAGATATGAGATTGTGATCGGAGGAGTCCAACGGAAAAGAGAGGGTGAGAGCACAAGCAGAAGGATTAGAGGTCAGGAAAAGGTCAAGAATGTTGGGCATATCTCCAAGATGGTCAGGAATATGAGTAGGGTGTTGCACCAATTGCTCTAGGTCATGGAAGATAGCAAAGTTGAAGGCTAGTTCACCAGGATGGTCAATGAAGGGAGAGGAAAGCCAAAGCTGGTGGTGAACATTGAAGTCTCCAAGAATGGAGATCTCTGCAAAAGGGAAGAGAGTCAGAATGTGCTCCATTTTGGAAGTTAAGTAGTCAAAGAATTTCTTATAGTCAGAGGAGTTAGGTGAGAGGTATACAGCACAGATACATTTTGTTTGAGAGTGACTCTGTAGTTGTAGCCAGATGGTGGAAGACTCAGAAGATTCAAGAGCGTGGGCACGATAGCAGGTTAAGTCGTTGTGCACATAAACACAACATCCAGCTTTTGATTGAAAATGAGGATAGGGAAAGTAAGAGGGAACAGAAAAGGGGCTACTGTCAGTTACCTCAGACACCTGAGTTTCAGTGAGGAAAAGAAGATGAGGTTTAGAAGAGAGGTGGTGTTCTACAGATTGAAAATTAGATCTTAGACTGCAAATGTTGCAGAAGTTAATAAAGAAAAAGTTGGGGTTGGTGTCAAGACACTTAGGATCATTGTCAGAAGAGCAGTCTGATCTGGGGAAATTTGTGGTCCCCTCCCAAGATGGGGACTCTGAGGCTGGTGTAGGAGTCACCATGATAATTTTGAAATTTTGAGTGAAGGGTGTGTGTGTTATTAGGTGCTTGTAGTTTTGTGTGGAGGAAGAGAGTTGTCTTTAGAAGGCAGGCTGTGACTGCCCCCTTGTGTTGTGAGACACAAAGGGAAATCAGTGAGCTCACAGCTGGGTTTAATGATAAGTTCACAGCACCCCTGATCCAGTGCTTTAGACCTCACTGGGAGTAATTATCATTTTGGCAGGTGCCTACTGCCTCCTCCTACTACTGCCTTATTATATTTATTACTTAATCTAAAAATATAAAAATAAAGAAAATGGATAACTTTTGGATGATGAAAGACTTGTTAATTTTCCAAATTTAAAGTTTACCACAGGTTTAGCAGTTTCACATTTTGCAGGATCTTTTTAGACCACTGCAAGTGTATTTGCAGATTATGTTTATGTGATGCAGAGTTTTTTTTTGGGGGGGAAGACAATAGTGGTCTTGGTTTTCTTAATATAAAAATGGTGGTATTAGGGAGTGCTTGGGAGTGTGATGTGTGAAATCATCCATTATGGATGAACTAGGCACAGTATCATGGCTGTCACACTAGGCTGCCAACATCACTCATCACAATAAAGCAGGATATCAGATGCACTTTTTAGTATATATACCTATGTGTGATAATTAATAAGGTAGTAGTAATAATAGTATAGGTAGGTCTATATAAATTATAAAAAAATGGTAACAAATTGCACAATGAGTATGATGGTAATAAATATTTTCAACCTTTTTCTTAAGAGATGAGAGTTGGAGGAACCTTTTCATGTTGAGGTATGGTATTCCAGGTTGTAGGGCCTTTGTACATCAGTGAATGTCATTTAAGGGTTAAGTTGTGGTGAGCCATGGAGTACCATCCTGCATGAACATATTACAACCATGTAACTCATAGAAAAGAAGCATGTGATCCTCCAGCAGTTGTATGTGATGTTCAGCTGTCATCATTTCATTCTTAGGGAGGAAACACAACCCTCCATGCCCCCATCACTATTTATTACACCCCACACCATTACACTAGGAGGGTGTTTCACAGTTTTACTTGTGTACTGGGCCAAGTAGCAGTTAGAGTTCTTGGGACGTCTCACTTTACCTGGCCGTGTTCTAATGCACCTGAAGCTGCTTTTATCACTAATAAAAAACTTTCCTCCAGTGCTCTGGAGTGCAGTCCTTGTATTTGCATGCAAATGCAAGTCTCTTCCTTTTCATCTGCTTTGTAAGAAAGGATTTGTCGGCCAGCTTGAATGTTGGTAGGCCAGGCTTCTTTTGTAGCTGTTCCTGGATGGTTCATTCTGAGACATCTCCTAACATATCTGGGTGCAACTTCTTAAGTTCATAAGCTGTAATCCTCGGATCCTTCATAACCTCATGCTTCATGAGAGTATCAGTTGCCTTGGATGTCTTGGTCTCCCAGATATTGGTTTTCTTAGAGGTATGGTGTCTGGAGGGAGGGTATGAACAGCTACAACCAGGCAGTGAATGGTGCTTTTGTGTTGCCCTGTACACCTTGAAATTTCTTTTGTTGGCACATTTTCAGTCTCCCATGCCAAAATTCTGGCCTTTTTTTCATTGATGAGGCTGGCTGAAGCCATACAAATGCTGTAGCAGAAAAATGGAAAGGCTGAGTAGGGAAAGAGGGGAAATAGGGTTTAGTAGAATGGAAACAAGTGTCAAATCCTCTCTCCCTGGCAGCTCACTGAGCACTGAGGCAGGAATTGTCAGTCCCCATATATACCCTCACCCTTCCCATGCTCGTGGCAGCAGTACCAGACGTTATGATAAAGGCGCGACTTGGGTCCACTGTATGATAGCCAAGCACACCATAATTTGGAATTTTTGGGCAATAGCACGCAATATTTTCCGCGGACACTGTAAATCAGAAAATAAATTTTTATACAGTGCACATTAAATCTTGCACATGGGCAGTGAATGCCCTAACATTATTTGCAAAGCTTGTTAGCCTGCTTTGTTATATGGATATATAATGTAGCCAGTGTAAATGTATATTTATTACACTTGTATTAGCTTGCAATGCTTTATGTATATAATGTATATATAATTTATGTAAATGTCTATTTATTATACTTTTCCAGCTTATTGCAGCCAGACACTACAATAATTTGTTTCTGTAAAACTAAAACCATTGGTTTTACCATTTCATATGAATTTCAACAGTTTTCCTTGCAATAACAAATAATTACTTTTGAACTATAAATTTGATTTTGCCTGTTTTGCATTAAAATTGAACTACTAAATGAAACCACTTTAAAAAATGAAGAATTTGGGGAAAATGTTTTGTGGGATACATGTGAGTTGGGTCCCCAGACCAGATCCTGGTAACACTTTTTCATTGTGGTTAAAACTTGCTTATCTAAGTAAGCAGTTATTCATCCATTGCAAACCCACTGTAGTATTCATAACATCTACCTGCAGGTTCATAATGGTCTCCCTTCTCTCTCTCTCTCTCTCTCTCTCTCTCTCTCTCTCTCTCTCTCTCTCTCTCTCTCTCTCTCTCTCTCTCTCTCTCTCTCTCTCTCTCTCTCTCTCCATTATCTATTGAAATAATAATAATAAAAGTAAAAATAACTGATGATGATAATGATAATGATAATAGTAATAATAATAATGATAATAATGATAATGATAATAATAATAATAATAATAATAATAATAATAATAATAATAATAACCACATTAATAGTAATAATGTGTGTGTGTGTGTGTGTGTGTGTTACATATTATAAAAATGCAGGGTGCAACCCCAACCTTGATGAAAGGCGAAGCCACCACTCCTGTCAGTAGATACTATCAAGCTTCCATAATGATATTAAGGAAAACTAAGCCAACCGTGTGGTGTTTACTAAACATTGCTGCCAGTCAAGAACATGATTGAATTACCAGTTCAAAGGAAATCACTACTCTCCTTGTTTCCCCGCACTCTGTTGTTACTCAGCCAAGTTTTACTTTGTCACTCATCAGCACCTGCATATTTTGGTATTGTTACGTGTCATAAACCAATAAAATAACAAAATATGCTGATTCTAAGACAGTGGCTAATAATTCAATGCCAGCAACATTGCAGGAACAATAGGGAGTTGAAGAAATTAAAAGAAAATGTTTACTCACTTTAATTATTTATTCATTTGTTTTTTCATATTTTATGCATAGTGTTCTGTAACCAGTGTATGCTCTAGAGATACAGCAATGTTTTTTTTTAACTTGATGGTAGGTTCAGTTTTCCTAATCATCATCTGGTAGATTGATGAAACCAGACATAACCATGTGATGTTCACCTTCCTCTCTTCTGCATAATATCATTTAAGGGTGGCTGCCATGGCTGTTGCACAGTGTGTGTGCATATGCGTGTATGTGTGTGTGTATGTGCAAAATGGTGCTGTACAACATGTTGGGGTCTTTTGCTGTGAGGTGATCCATAGAATATTGTTCATCTGGTGATGTTTACTTGCACTTAATGCATGACTTCCCTGTTGAGAAGAGCAAAAATCCAGGAAAGCTGCAGACAATAGGGTTAAGCTAGATTCTTGGCACCTAGGTGGGTTTGTTAAGCTTGCAGCCAATTGGCTGGACCGCTCTCTCACTAGCACTCACATCAAGCCACATTTTGCATGCTTGAGTAAGAAATGTTTCTATATTATTTCCCATAACTCACTTCATACATGAGATAGCCAGTTTTAGTTGACACCATCAGACTCAGCAGTAACTGTAGAATCAAGCTGTATATTAAGAACTTAACAAAACAAAAAGTAAAATAGTATTAAGATGAGTTGAACTGTGAAGATGTTAAAAAATAATGTTTATAACTTGTTTTACTTATGCTCGCTATTTTCAACAGTTATTCATTGTATGCTGAAATATAACATTACATTACATAGAAAAAATTCACTTGAACATGATAGTGTGATCAGAATGCAGATAAAGCTCCACATATTGAAAGGACAGTGTCATTTATAGCAACATGTCACTCGCCACAACCATCATGATGGTGCAACACTTATCATGGTGTGTGGAGGCAGAGTGAAGTTAGACACCAAACAAATGGGACAGTACTTATAAAAAAGTCATGAATAGTACTCACAATTATTGAACTCATGGTTATGAAAATTCATAATTTTCTTTCATAAGGATTGTGAGATTTCATATCCTCTTTCATAGTTGTGAGTGACTTAGTTATGGTTGACTGAAACATGTATGTAAAATACTTGTCTATTGATACAAAAAAGGGCTTGGAAAGATGAAAACATAATATTTTAGCATATATTTTTTGGGGTGGCAGTTATATAATCTCTTGTAAATTAAGACGTCATGTCTCAAAATTGCCGAAGTTAAGTAGGATTATGCCTGCTATGGGTAAAAATAAACTTCCTCAAAACTGTAGATTAATTAATGGTCAGCATAATGTTATATCTGAAGGATTGTCCTCTTTCTTTTTTTAGTATCTTTGCTTATCCTACAATTTATTTTTTCTTCCACAGTATTGTAATGTTACAGCAAAAGATTGCCTTAGTCCTCTTTAAAGCCTAATTTGGTTTGGGAGGCTGCATTATGTTGGTAAATAAAAATAAATAAATAAGAAATAAAATAAAAGCCTATCAAAAGAATTGTGCAATGAAAATATGGAACTTTTCTTCAGAAAAGCAAAGGTATTTCATGTAATGGAGGCTGTTATACTACACTTCCTCAACAATTTTTTATTACAAGTTTCAATGAAATTTATTCATAAAAGCTGAGATATTGTGAGACAAATTTTGCCCAACAATCTTTCAATCCCAGCTTACCCATAAATGGTATATATATATATATATATATATATATATATATATATATATATATATATATATATATATATATATATATATATATATATATATATATATATATATATATATATATATATATATATATATATATATATATATATATATATATATATATATATATATATATATATATATATATATATATATATATATATATATATATATATATATATATATATATATATATATATATATATATATATATATATATATATATATATATATATATATATATATATATATATATATATATATATATATATATATATATATATATATATATATGTATATATATATATATATATATATATATATATATACTTACATGCACAATTCTGGAAGGTTCCTGCAGTGTCACTGGCTTGACGTGATTGCTAGTGAGAGAGCAGTGCAGCCGGCTGTGAGCGTACAAACTCACCTAGGTGCCAAGAATCTAGCTTAAGTGAACAGACTATTGTGAGTAATATCTTGTCAAGCAGGAGGGGACCAGGTGCCAATTTGACCTGAACATGATAATAAACACTGGTTTACTTTTGGTTGTCATTTTTCTCATATTATTTTTAAAATTTTACTGAAAAAAAGCCAACGCATGCAATGATACACTATTCTCAGAAGAAAATGGTATCAGGTCAAATTTCTCCTGAGTCCAAATTTCTTCCAGGTGATGCCACTGCACATGCTCACCATAAGGTGACAGCATCAAAACATCACCCAGGTGTTTTATATATTTTTTATTTATTATTGGTTACTTTTTGAGGTTTTGTTGTCAAATCACTATTGCTGCCTTGTATGTGGATATGTTAGAGTAAGAATGAAGCAAATAAACAAGAGCAGTGAGTGATAGCAGAGCACCAAAATCTTCTCCCTGTGCAAGTGTCAAGTCCTACCATCATGTTATGTACTCGTATTTTATGCATTATCAACATCATCATGGAGTTTTATTGGCAAATTAATAATGCAGTACAATTTGTTGGAATTGCAGTCTTATAGGAGTTGAAATCATGGTAATTACATATATCATTAATATTAAGAAATTCATACATTGTGTTAATTATATCCAAGCCAGTATTGTCATTTTCATGGTTGCTTTCATCTTCAGTGTCATTAGAAAGTGTTTGAAGAATGCTTACATTGTTGGAATACATATTTAAGGAGAGAGAGAAAAAACGTAAATAATTGAAAAATTACTAAATAAAAATAAATGAAATTAATAAAAAATACAACAGGAGAGAAAATTTAAGAGATATAGCTTATGTGAGGCTTACCAGGTATCTATTATGTTCAAGGCATAATAAATTTTTTTAGTAAATTTAAAGTTAGAATGAGAAAGTAAAATTAGAGCATAACCAATTCAGGGCTGGTTGCGAAAACATACACTGTCTCTAAAGAACATCGGAGTGTTAGTAAAGTAAAGTTTGCAACAGTGCGAGAAAGAAGTGTGTGGAGTTAAGATAGATATAATATTTAAGAATTTATTAAAGATATAGGGGTAGAAAGTAAAGAAATAAGGGTTCTGAGGTAATTAGGAGTCATAGATGTGAAGGAAGCAATTGTAGATTAGAAATAAAAGGAAGAAAATTATGACAATTTAGTATTGTGAGGAAAGAGGTTATAAAGTGAAAGTGAAAGTAGGGCATTTTCAGTGTTACAAGAATTTTTGCTCATAGTTTGCAGCATTCAGTATTTATGACTGGCTCAAAATAGGATATTTATCTAAGAAAGTCTTTAAAGAACTTTCATTGGTTATTATGTGTTTCTGTTGTGATGTTTTAAGTTTGACATAAATCTTGTGTCTCTAGTGTAACATTGCTGGAAGATATTCCAGTGTGTTTTACTGCCTGCTAGAATAGTTGTGTAGATGCTGTGGCATTTTTGTGTATGGCATTCATTGATATAGAGGTTAGGTTTTACTGCTACACAGGCATGCATCCATAATCTCAGTTTTTCTTGGTCTGTTTAACAATTTAGCAATTATTGGTCTAGTTTTGTTTTGTTGTTTTGGTCCTAGTCTGTGTGAAATGCTTATGTCAGTGAAACCCGTATTTATGTGCAGGTTATCTTTGATGGCCCTAGTTACCACATAAGCTGTGTTTTCCATGTCATGTTCTTTTGGTAATATAGGATCACTAGTTATTATAGTGTCCCTTCTTTCATATTGTCTAACATCATCTAGTTGTTCTTCAAGGTTGTTAACTTTGTTGTCAAGAGAGTTAACTTTACTTTCTGGTTGTTTTATTGTGTTGTCTTTTCCTTGTTTATAAAAATCAAAACCTTGACAATAGTGCTGACTGTTGCCTTGCCTTCCTGAGAGAGGGATGCAAGGTCACTAGATACAAGATCCATGATATCAGGGGTTGAGACAAATTCTATGGTTATTGCCTGGTCTGACCCTGTTGCTCCTTGTCCCCACGTGGCCAGACTGGCCTCCTCAGCTCCCATGCCAGAAGTAGTGCTTCCTTTAGTTAGCACCATTTCACAGTTTAGGCATGAAGATGGCAATATACATGTGAAAATAAATGGTAAAATTAAGTTATTATTATTATTATTAAACATAACGGAGAAGGCAGAGTGGGACGAGCGCAAGCGCTATAAGTTGCCAGATGACAACCCCCACCCACCTTGACCGTAGAAAGAAGAAAGGAAAAGCAGTTAGCACAATAGTAGGATGAAATCAGAGCAGGAGGAGAAAATAGGTTAAACAATTATAAAGAACGCCTCAGCGAACTGAGAAGTGGGAATAACAAGGGTTAGGGCAAGGAAGCAAGGTTGGAAAAAACCTGGGTTTAAAAAAAACACTGGGATTTTTGGGGTTTTATTGTTTTTTAGAGGGTCATTGTTTCTTTCATTTTTATTTATTATCTTTTTTATTCCTCATATTTATATGTTAATAAGTTTAAATAAGCAATTAAAAGGTTATGTAGAGTGAAACAAAAGGTTTGAATTTTTTTTTCCATATACAAGGGGTACTGACCAAGAGCAACAAAATATAATAATAAAAAAAAGACCCACTGAGGTGCTGGTCCCCGAACAGGGTTGAAAGTGGTAGTCAGAAATTACAGGGTATGTGTCTTGAAACCTCCCTCTTGAAAGAGTTCAAGTTATAGAAAGGTGGAAATACAGAAGCAGGCAGGGAGTTTCAGAGTGTACCAGAGAAAGGGATGAATGATTGAGAATACTGGTTAACTCTTGCATGACAGAAGTGGACAGAATAGGGATGAAAGAAAGAAGGAAGTCTTGTACAACAATCCTATGGGAGGAGGGGAGGCATGCAGTTAGCAAGATCAAAATAGCAGTTGGCATGAAAATAGCAGAAGATAGCAAGAGATGCAGCATTGCAGCAATGAGAGAGAAGCTGAAGACAGTCAGTTAGAGGAGAGGAGTTGATAAGACAAGAAGCTTTTCATCCCACCCTGTCTAAAAGGGCAGTATGAGTGGAACCTCTCCCATACAAGTGAAGTATACTCCATACATGAACAGGTAAGACCCCTGAACAGAGCAGCTGGGAGGATGAGTTAAACTGGCATAGACAATTCAGAATGCCTAAGTTCATAAAATATGTTTTAGCTAGAGATGAGATGTAAACTTTCCAGTTTAGATTATAAGTTGAGGATGGACTGAGAATGTTCAGTGTAGAAGAGGCAGGACAGTTGAGTGTCATTGAAGAAGAAGGGATAGTTGTCTGGAAGGTTGTGTCGAGTTGATAGATGGAGGAATTAAGTTTTTGAGGCATTGAACAATACTAAGTTTGCTCTGCCCCTATCAGAAATTTTAGAGATTAGAGGTCATATGTTCTGTGGGTTCTCTGCAAGAACTGCTTATTTCCTGAAGGGATGGGCATCTATGAAAAGATATAGGAAAGTACAGGGTGGTATCATCAGTGTAGGAGTGGAAGTTTGGTTTAGAAGATCATTGATGAATAATAGGAAGAGAGTAGGTGACAGGACAGAACCCTGAGGAATACCACTATTAATAGATTTATGAGAAGAACAGTGACCATCTACCACAGTAGCAGTAGAACAGTCAGAAAGGAAACTTGAGATGAAATTACAGAGAGAGGGATAGTAACTGTAGGAGGGCAGTTTAGAAATCAAAGCTTTGTGCCAGATTCTATTAAAAGCTTTTGATATTTCTAAGGCAACAACAAAATTTACCAAAATCCCTAAAAGAGGATGACCAGGACGCGTAAGGAAAACCAAAAGATCACCAGTAGAGTGGCCTTGACTAAACCCATACTGGCAATCAGATAGAAGGTTGTGAAGTGATAGATGTTTAAGAATCTTCCAATTAGGGTTAGATTCAAAACTTTAGAGAAGCAGGAAATTAAAGCAGTAGGACAGTAGTTTAAGGGATTAGAATGGTCACCCTTTTTAGGAACAGGCTGAATTTAGGCAAACTTCCAGCTAGAAGGAAAGGTAGATGTTGATAGACAGAGCTGGAAGAGTTTGACTAGGCAAGGTGCAAGCACAGAGGCACAGTTTCAGAGAACAATAGGAGGGATCCCATCAGGTCCATAAGTCTTCCAAGGGTCTAGGCCAGCGAGGGCATGGAAAACATCACAGCAAAGAATTTTAATGGGTAGCATGAAGTAGTCAGAGGGTGGAGGAGAGGGAGGAACAAGACCTGAATCATCCAAGGTAGAGTTTTTAGCAAAGGTTTGAGTGAAGAGTTTAGATTTAGAAGTAGGTAAGATGGCAGTGGTACTATCAGGTTGAAATAAAGGAAGGAAAGATGAAGAAGTAAAGTTATTGAAGATGTTTTTGGCTAGGTCCTAGAAGTCACAAGGAGAGTTAGATCTTGAAAGATTTTGACACTTTCCATTAAAGAACAGACACTTGTTTAGGTCATACTGATACAGGTTGGTCTGGTAGGACAAACCCTTGGTTAACTTGTATTATACAGGAAATTAACATGTCAAGCTTGACTACTTTTACATTTTTTATGTATATGTACATATACATTTATTTATTTATTTATTTATTTATTTTATATAGGAGGGACACTGACCAAGGGCAACAAAAATCCGATAAAAAAAAAATGCCCACTGAAATTCCAGTCCCATAAAAGTGTCTAAAGCAGTAGTCAAAAATTGAAGGATAAGTGTCTTGAAACCTCCCTCTTGAAGGAATTCAAGTCATAGGAAGGTGGAAATACAGAAGCAGGCAGGGAGTTCCAGAGTTTACCAGAGAAAGGGATGAATGATTGAGAATACTGGTTAACTCTTGCATTAGAGAGGTGGACAGAATAGGGGTGAGAGAAAGAAGAAAGTCTTGTGCAGCTAGGCCGTGGGAGGAGGGGAGGCATGCAGTTAGCAAGATCAGAAGAGCAGTTAGCATGAAAATAGTGGTAGAAGACAGCTAGAGATGCAACATTGCGATGATGAGAGAGAGAGGCTGAAGAAAGTCAGTTGGAGGAGAGGAGTTGATGAGATGAAAAGCTTTTGATTCCACCCTGTCTAGAAGAGCAGTATGAGTGGAAACCCCCCAGACATGTGAAGCATACTCCATACATGGATGGATAAGGCCCTTGTACAGAGTTAGCAGCTGGGGGGGGGTGTGAGAAAAACTGGCATAGACGTCTCAGAATGCCTAACTTCATAGAAGCTGTTTTAGCTAGAGGTGAGATGAGATGAGATGAGATGAGATTTATCAATACTGCATAAAACAAAATTTTGATATATATTTTTTTTTTTTTTTTTTTTTTTGCGGGAGGAGGGGAGGAGTGTTGGTTTTTTAATGCCAACTCTGCAAGGAAGTGGTAAGCCTGGGTTTCTCTATGTTCACAGGTGGTAAAATAACAGATCAGCAGCAGACAGAAGACCTATTTTATCCTTATTCTTTCTTCACATGAGCAGTAAATGCCTTGCTTTATGTTAGATTTAGATCAGGGTTATTCCTGGAGCAGCCTGTGTTATACCTAGCTACTAGGTTTCTGATAATACGTAGAAATTTTGGATTATATCAGAGCTCTCTCTCTCTCTCTCTCTCTCTCTCTCTCTCTCTCTCTCTCTCTCTCTCTCTCTCTCTCTCTCTCTCTCTCTCTCTCTCTCTCATAGCTGAAAATTATTTTTTTGAGCGTATTATCATATGAAATAAGCAAATTTGACATCTATTTCCTTCATCAGTTTTCTCTTTATTTACTGGACATTGGTATGGAAAATGGTATTGTACAGTATTACATACATGTACAAAATGTGTGGTTAATAATGAGGTGCATGTAACATGACCTCACCTGAAAAAGAATTTTACTCAGGGAAATTTTGTTTTTTGTGTAAGTAGAAAAAAATCATCTTAGAAAAGAAAATAAGTACAATAAAGGAGTACTATAACCAAAAATGAACAAACATCTAAATCTGGGACAAACACCTTTGATGTGTCTTACATCCAAGTTAAACTGCTGAAGGAACAAGCTCCAGTTTTAAACTTTCCAAGTACTTTAAGGGGTAATGATCAGTGTAAACCTTAATATATGAACCATATGGAAGTACATAAACTAAAAAAATGTTTCAAAGCAAGGATAAGGGCTAAAAGTTCCCTTACAGTAATTTGGTAATTCTTCTAAGAATTAGAAAACTTTTTACTGAACTAGCTAACAGCATGCTCTATTCTGTAATTGTTCTCTTGCAGTAGTGCAGCAGCAGCACCTATATTGCTGGCATTAGCTACTATGGCAAATAGTTTGTTTAAATTTGGTGCAACTGTAGAGTGAGCTCCTTCTAGCGCTACAGCAGGTGAAGGAAACTCAGGAGGTGTTGTTTGTAGGTCCTTAATCCGTAAAGCAGCACAGGAGAGGAGAAATACAAGGGTGGTATAATCCTGCGTCTAACTGGAGTACAGGTCTCGCTGCTACTGCTGAAGTCGGCGGCGTGTCCTGAGGGGAACACGGCTGAGTTGCCACATACTAATAAGTACCCTACTCTAGCTAACATTAGTAGGTATACCCGTACATAATATCAAACATATACACCTCCCTCCCCCCTCCACGCTCGTAGTCTCATTCTCGAGCGGATAGTCTGCCTTGAAGCCTCTTGGAGCGATGCAACTCTGCAGGTGGTCCATCACTAGGGGCTTCACACTGAGGAGGATCGTCGGTATTGCGGACTGGGCGCAAGAAGCGGCGGTTGCGCCAGTACACACGACCACTGGGGACACGCACTTCGTAGGTCCTGGCTTTGCCAACGCTCATGACAACGCCGACTTTGTCCCAGCGGTGGGTCTTCGGGTCCTGTAGCCTGACTTGCTGTCCGACCTGCAGCTTGGGAAGTTCGCGTGCCTGGTTGTCATACTGGACTGCAACATTTTCAGTATGGGTAGCCGCACGACGATCGCAATCCTCAGCTTTGGACTGCCACTCCATGGAGAAAGAGTCGAGGTGGGCAGGAACGCAGGACCGGAGAGGGTGGCCGTAGAGCACCTGAGCTGGGGAACGGCCGGTGAAGTTGGGAGTGTTCCGAAGTTCCAGCAAACCTCGGTCGAACTCCTCGCAATCTATGTCACCTGAGGGAGCCACCTTGAGGATGAGGTGCTTGATGGATTTCACAGCGGCCTCAGCATGACCATTAGCTTGCGGGTAGTGAGGTGATGTGACGATATGTCGCACACCCCATTGCTCTGCGAAGCTCCGGAATTCCTGGCTGGTGAACTGGGGGTCTCCATCCGTTCGCAGGCGAAGGGGAACACCAATCTCATGGAAGTAGCGACAAAACATCCGGACGGTGATGGACGATGTTGTATCACCTTTGCAAGGGACGACCACAGGCCAGCCAGAGAGTCTGTCGACGATAACCAGGAATGACTTCCCAGCGACAGAGAAGAAATCTGCTGACACAGACTCGAAGGGCCTCGTTGGATAGTCATCGTTGAGTAGGGGGTTCCTTCTGCTGGCTAGGTTGGAGAGTCTGGCAAGGCTCACAAGCTTGGACCATGTTCGCAATGTCCAAGTTGATACCTGGCCAGAAGACCGTTTGACCTGCCCGACGTTTTGTCGCCTCAACACCCCGATGGCTATCATGAAGACGGGCTAGGATGCGGCGACGCAGGACAGCAGGAACCACAATTTTCATACCGTAGAGAACTAAGTCACCATCGGCATAAAGATTGTCCCAAATCTTCCAGTAAGGGAGCAAGGACCTGTGAAGGGCATAACGGTCCAAGGAGAATCCGGAGGTCACGCAGTTGAGTAACCGGACGTATTCTGGGTCGGCCTTTGCTGCGTCACGCAACTCTTCCAGGATCCGTGTCCAGGTGTCGTCATCCACCTTGGTCCCTGTCACAGCCCGCACGGTTGCTACGGTATGGAGGGATGCAGTGGACTCAGCACAGAGTGTGTAGTCTTCCGGTAGTGGGTGGCTTACTGGAGCGCGGGATAAGGCGTCGGGAATGCGGAGATCCTTTCCGGCACGCCACACTGCCGTGAAGATGTATGGAGATGTCTTCTCTTTGAGACGCTGGAGGCGTGGATTTTCCACTGCGTCCAAAGTATAGCTGTTTAAGATGGGCACCAGGGGCCGATGATCAGTCACCAACGTAAAGTTCTGCAGTCCCACCAAGTAAAATTTGCACTTGAACATCGCCCAGACAGCAGCGAGCAATTCCAGCTCGATGGTGGCGTACCTGCTTTCTGCCTCTGTCAAGAAATGGGAACCGCACTGTACGAGGCGTAACTGTCCGCCGCCATGGTCTTGCAGTAATGCAAACCCGATTCCGTTGAGCCGAGAGGCATCCGTCTGGAGGATAGTTGGCCGGGCTGGATCAAATGAGGTGAGGACTGGAGGTTGTGAGAGTGCTGCCTTGACTTGTCGAAAGGCCGCATCATGATCCGGTGTCCACAGGAACTGTCTCTTCAGGCTCATCAGGGGTCTGAGGGGTTGAGCGGCCGCAGAGATCTCAGGGGAAAACTCAGCCAATTGGTTGACAAGCCCCATAAAGGATCTGAGGTCTGTCAAATTTCCTGGAGTTGGGAAATCCCTGGTAGCAGCCACTTTACCTGGGTCAGCAGCAATGCCAGCCATTGATAGTGTGAATCTGCAGAAATCTACCTGGGGTGCTGCAACTACAAATTTTTCCCTGTTGAGGGTGATGCCAAATTCGCGACATCTGGTGAGAACTTGGTGGATGCGGCTCAGGTGAGTGGTGTAGTCGGCGTCATACAGTAAGATGTTGTCAACCACTTTCACACAGTTCTTGATGCCTTGTAGAGCTGCATCACCTCGCAAGCAATAGGCATCAACTGTCGCTGCGAATCCCATCGGTCCCCTGCAGTACTGGAACCTACCATGTGGTGTTATGAAGGTGGTAAGGTGTCTGTCTTCCTCAGCAAGCTCGATCAGCCAGTAACCGCAAAGAGCATCCATCGTCGAGAAGTAACGGGCTGTGGCATCCACGCTACGAACAGCGGCAAAGGGTGTAGGCGATGGATGAGCTGGTCGGGCGATTTGTGAGTTGAGTTTGGACAGATCTGTCGTGATCCTTACACCTCCCTTGGGTTTAGCCACCGCGACCAGTGGGTGACACCACTCGGAGGGTTCATCACCTGCAGGTCGAATGATCCCTTGAGATACCATGGATTCGAGCTCTTCTTGAACTTGACCTCTGAAAGCCAGGGGGATCTGCCGGGTAGTATGGATGGCAAAAGGCACTGCACCATCCTTGAGATGGATTCTCATAGGTGAACCCACCATAGGTTTGAGTGGTGTGGACTCTAAGGCTGCCTTGTCCACAAGAACGTCCTGGAACTCCTTCAAAAAGTACGCCTTAGCTTCTGAAGGTGGTGTGTTGCTACAGACCGGGAGCTCCACACACTTCTTGGCATGCTTTACTTCCAAGATTGGCTTGGGGAAGTCCTTGGAGATGATGGCCAATGCTTGACAGTGGCCGCGGGAGAGAAGTGGAGTCTGGATATCCTTGTGTACCCGGATTTCAGCTAAACACGACTTCTCGCCTAGAGTTAGAGTGGCCGTGAGCATTCTGAGGGCGGGAGCCATTTCAGAACCGTCAGCTGTGAGTGTAGTGGTTTCTGGGGGGGGTCTGTAGCTGGCTCGAAGGAATCTGAAGACTCCTCAGGTGTTGTGGGCCGATCATAGTGATATCAGTGCCGGTGTCAGGCATCATCCGCAAGTGCGACGACTTACCACCATGGGTGACGAGAACACTGACGTGTTGAGGTACTGCCGGGCTGGGAGATATCACGCGACGGCAGGAGAGCTGCTTGGATTTTTGTTGCGAAGGGGTGGGAGCACCATCAGTACTACCCCGCTTGTGGTTCTGACGGGATACCTTCTTGCAACAACTATCAAAGTGGCCGATACGGGAGCAGAGACAGCACTGAGCTTTGCTGGCGGGGCACTTGACAGTGGATGCGAAGTGGCCTTGGCGACCACAGTTACGACAGGTGACCTGGGCTGCAGGGCAGGCCCCTGTCTCATGGTACCTTGCACAGCACTGGCACAGTTCTGCTGTCTTCGCTGTCGACTGTTGCGGAGGTTGCTTATCGAGATTCTTCTGTTTCTTACTCTTCTGGTGCTGGGTTAAGGCTCTCACCTGTGTAGGCTGGGCACGGATGTCAGACGTGGCGCATCTGGCTGCCTCGTAGGAGCGGCAGGCCGTGACCATCTCCTGTAGGGAGCACTTGTCGTCCAAGGATATGAGTCGCTGGATTAACTCATCATCCCGGACACCCATAAGAATCACCGATTTAAGCTGAGTCTCCTCGCATACCGATGACCTTCCAGGACAGATGTCGATCTCCTCGGCGCGGCGTCGCAACCTTACGTAAAAGTCGGCGAATGTTTCACCTTCCATCTGTCTGCAGCTGAAGAGCTCTCTTCTGCATAATGCCTCGTTCCGCAAATCCTTGATGTGTAGCTCCAGAGCGTCCACCACCTCATCGACAGTCTTATCTGTGGTGGGAGGAATTTGTAAGGTGTGCTCTAAGACACGTTGAGTCTCAAGGGTGAGACACATACGCAGCTGGATGAGCTGCTTCTCCTGTGTTAAGCTGGACAGGTCCACCATTGTTGCATAGTCCTGCCAGCGTCGCTTCCATTCACGAAACAGTTGGTAGGTAGCGTCAGGCTTCAGCGGCGGTGGAATCTAAGCTGCAGGCTTCTGAGTGGAAGGAGTCCGTGGCTGTTGGGGCTGGCGGCGGGTGGGGTTCTCGGGGTCCTCGCCGTCGTCCTCAGGGGGGACTTGAGGGGTTTGCCGTTGAGCAGCAAGCATGCTGATCGGAGCCTCAAACCTGGCATTATCCTCTTGCCTTCTGCTTTCCTCTGCTTCTCTTCGTCGTTCCTCATCTCTGAGCCTAGTCTCCTCCATCCATTTCATGAGAGACACGATATCAGCTGGTGGTGGTGAGGTTGCAGTATGTCGCCAATCGCCGGCGACGGCTTGGTCCTCCTCCTCACAAACACGGCGTTCGTGCTCACCAGAGTGAGTGAGAGGCATTGCGTCACACAAGATTTATTCTGCAGTATTAATAAATCTCATGAGAAAGTTTGATGAAAGTCAGCAGGGTGTGTGTGAGTGCGGGATTCAGTGGGTATATGCGTGGCAGTGTTTGGCATCTATGTATGGCGGGACGAAAGGTGAGCGAGGCATCACCGCAGACTGTGGTTCCAGCCCGAGGCAGTCACCCGAGAGACATGCGAGTGAGGGTATGTACGCCGCTCGCTGTGCCGTCCTCCTGTTTAACCAGCCACTGCACTTCTTATGCCTCTGAATGACACGGAAGTATAATAACACTGCACTATACACATCACTGAGCACGAAAGCACTGCACAACACACTGTGAGTCACTCGGTTCACTACACTGCCAATGAGACGGAGTACACTGGGCAGCGGGCAGCAGCTAGGTCCGGCGTGGTGTAAAACTCCTCGCTGGTTTATGGGGTTATCACTGCGCCATCTAGAGTGAGCTCCTTCTAGCGCTACAGCAGGTGAAGGAAACTCAGGAGGTGTTGTTTGTAGGTCCTTAATCAGTAAAGCAGCACAGGAGAGGAGAAATACAAGGGTGGTATAATCCTGCGTCTAACTGGAGTACAGGTCTCGCTGCTACTGCTGAAGTCGGCGGCGTGTCCTGAGGGGAACACGGCTGAGTTGCCACATACTAATAAGTACTCTAGCTAACATTAGTAGGTATACCTGTACATAATATCAAACATATACAGCAACAATCACTGGGAAATTCATCAAGCTCTCTTTAGCCACAGCAAAATATTTCTCCTAAACATCACAGAAATCTCTGCAGCTCACATCTATTACCAGGTGTTTCATAGTTTTGATGGCCTCAACATTTGCATCAGGTGGGTGCACATTATTGTAATCCATAATGTACCCAAGATATTGAACATCTGCACAAATGAAGTCACATTTTTTAGATTTATTACTAGATGAGCACTTGAGAGCCTGGATAGTAACATATCCTCTTCCTTCAAATGCTCCTCCAAACTATCATTAATTACTACATCACATCTTTGAAAAGTGGCTGGGGTGTTTTTTCATACTGTATGGCATTGCGTTATACTGATAGGTTTTTCTGTCTGCCACAAAACATGATATCTCTCTAGCTTGATCAATTAGGATACAATTACCAATGGAGATGTATGGTCTAGTAAAGATGCACTTCATGCAAAAAAAAAAAAAAAGAAAAGGCCATGCACAAAAATTAAGTCAGGTTGACATTAAAAAATCTAACAATCAATAATCCATTTCCTTCAGATCTCCAGCATAAATTTTGAAGTGCATTTCCAAACTTACCACATTGGTGTGCCACTGTTTTCTGGAGGTGCTGTTTATGTTTTGGTGGTGCTTTACTCTAGAATCAGCCATTGGGTTTTGCTTGCATCTACTAACTGGCATTCCTGCTTGTTCCTTCTCATTTAGTAATTTACTTGCTGCTGTATAGCCCCATTATGGATTCAGCAAAGAAGAGAGGTGGCATAAAACATAAACATCATGTGTTGTTGATCACAGAGAAAGTGGAAGTGCTTAAAAAAAATTAATAGCAGCGTGTCTTTGTAAATCATTTGTGAAACATATGACATTGGACTGTACAGGTAGTTGTTTTCTGTTAAATATGTACAGCATATATAACCATAACAAAATCCAGCATTTTTGAAAATCCAACACTCCTGAGATCCAGAGATTGCCAGATTCTTTAATGTCAACCTGTATATGTAAAGAAAACAAATACATAAAAATACCTCTTTTTATTAGTGATATCCTTGTGCACTACCAACATTATAGGATACATACTTTTATCTGAAGAAAAAATATAGTAAATAAGAGTATTTTGGGGGGAGATCTCTTATTATTGAAACCTAAGGAAGCAATTTTTTTTCAATCTTCAACTTCTCCCATTTCTTTAACTCCAATGTTTTTTCTTATGGTTGGAATGAGCATGTCTTGAACTACTCCTGCATGATTTTGTGTCATCTCCATGAATGATTGCTTGGAAAAGTGGATGCATTCGCACTGGGCCATCATAAGACTGAAAGCCAATGAAGATCCATTTTTTTCAAAATAGGTTCAGAAGGGCATAATCCACATGATTGGCCAACCCTAATCTTGCCCCACCATTTTCTATATATGTAGAGTTGAGTTTTCATTGAAAGTAATGGAGTTTACTTGGAACTGAAGCCTGACTTGACCCAATAGAGATGCATGTGTGGGATCCCAAAGGAGACGTGTGTCTAGTTATGGTGGTGTGTCTTCTTTGGTTGGTTAAGTGCTATTTATTAAAGTTATCTTTCCTTTTTGTAATATTTTTGTCTACTTTTTTTTTCAGTTTGTGCCTTATCAATACATGTAAATGCCCTTCCAATTCAAGGAGTCTAAAGCTGGCACAGCTTGCAGGCTTAAAATAAGCCATGTACTTTTTTCCATTTATTTATTTTTATTCTTTTTATTTTTGTTGTATTTTTACAAAGAATTTAATTTCAATGTATGAGGGTAAATTAAGCCTGATAACACTTTGGCCAATTTAATTAGTTATTTTTACTAAATTTTTATTGCATAGTGGACAATAACTGCACTGTGTATTTTCTAATGAAGTGTGCACTTTTGTGTTTTCACAAGTTATATTGCTCCAGTACTCAATATAGTGATGAAAATAATAGATTTTTAAGTTATAAAGTTGAAAGCATTTGTGAACACTGCACTTACTGAATTCTTGTTGCACTACTGCTACTGTAGTCTTTAAATGGTATAAGGGTTCTAACAAGAGGGATGTAAGCAAAATTCTTAGGATCAGCAACCAGGATAGAACAAGAAATAATGGTTTCAAGCTTGAAAAATTTGTTTAAGGAAAAGATAGGAGGAAATTGGTTCTCAAACAGAGTGGTAGATGAGTGGAATGGATTCAGTAATCATGTTGTTAGTGCTAAGACATTAGGGAGCCTTAAGAGAAGATTAGACGGGTTTATGGATGGGGATAATAGGTGCAAATAGGTAGGTATATTTCATACAGGGACTGCCACGTGTAAGCCTGGTCGCTTCTTGCAGCTTCCCTTATTTCTTATGTTCTTATGTTCTTATGCTACTACTACTTGCTGAACTACTTGTTGCAAAGTGTACTTTACTGACTTTTTTTTTAAAGTGTATAACATCTTTCACCATTTTTTTTTGTCTGTAGATATGTAATGTAAACTTCTTATCAGCATCCATCTACTTTAGTATTATTTTAAATTATAAGTATTATGCAAAATATGTACGAAAAGGATAGTTACACACATTGAAAGAAAAAAGATGCTTGTCACCATTGGCCCAGGGTGCATCTAATAGGGTTTGGCAGTCATGAGAAGATGCACTTGACAATAGACCTATCTCAGAATATTCATGAAATACATCAAAATGTGACATATCTTTTAAAAGTATGACCATTTAGTAATATATCAATAAAGTTTGAAATTTAAAGAATGAGTGAGTGTGACACAGGAACTTCTCTTCTGAAACCCTAAACCCACTTGCCAATGCCAGTATTTCAGATCAAGTTCTGTTATGTATTTTGATGAGCCATTTCAGTCAATACCGTCAGTCTTTTAGTCTTGGCAAAGGATAAGTGTCTCTTTTCTTGAAGGAATGTACTCTCTTGTAGTCAAAACAGAAGTGGGTGCTACCATCTGGCTTGAGCAGCAGTGTCACAGTCAAATTCCAGAGGCTAACACTGAGAATTATGAGTCTTAGGTGGTGTCCTCTAACCTGTTTTCCTTTTCAGTAATTTTTTTTTTTTTTTAAATCCTTAAAAACATTTAATATTTTCTTACACATTTCTCTCTAGTAGAATACATTTCTCTATATATGCCATAATGTGCAGCTCATCAGTTGATGTTCAGTTCAATATTTCAAGTATCACTTGGCACATAGTGGTGAGAATTGTGTTGCTATGGCAACTGCTGCTTCAGATTGCTATCACCCTCTTGCTCTTGTATTTTTGTTCTTGGTATAGCCATGATCAAAGCATTGACAATGTGTTACCTAGAAATTGCCCAGGACTGATATTAATGCTGATGCTCCCAAAATCAGCTAATAGCACTGATAGTATGCATCTCTAAGTTTTTCTTGAAAGCATTTCATCTAAACATGAAAATATGCTGCTGTATGGTAATATGTTTTTCTAATTTTTTTCCTCTTTGTTTCTTTCTAGAATCAGTGCATAGAGAAGATACAGTTAACAAAACTTCAGAGATTAAAAAAAGAGGAAGAAGTGCTCAAAAAAGTTTTGAAGAAATACAAAGATGGTCTACATGCTCTCCAGGTCAGTATAGACATTTATTTAGTTTACATTATTTGAAAAGAAATTCTAAATTTGTTTCATGATCATGATAATTAATAAAGGGGATATTAAATTTTGTAATATAACTCATCCCAGAATCATTGAATTTTTGAGATTGTATGTTGAAAACAATCAATAGTATACATTATAATACTTTTTTTTTTTGTGCTTTGGATTACTATATAATGGGATATCAGTGTATGTGGATTTATGAATGGGGCAGAAATGCAAGTGTCAACAATGCAATGGTGGACATAGGGTTGAGGTGGCTGTCTGGAGGCAAGCAGTGTGGACCAATTTAAGTATACAGCACCTCTGTTTGCCTGACTATACAGTCAGCTCCATTATTATAGTCACAAAGTCTGTGCAACTATATTATTGTCACTTTATTAAGGATCTCATAAAACCATGTAAGGAGAATGTCAGCTTTATAGTCACGTGGGCAGAAGATAGACAGGGAGGAACTTAATCTCCTCAGGGAACAAAGGAACTGCTAGTGTGCTTCTGGCATGATTGATAGTCACATAATTTTTCTTTTTCCTCACTGTACAGTATATGATTTTGTACTGTCAGCCCTTGCTCTTTTTTCTTGTTTTGTGAGACTATGCCACATGCTAAACAATTGTCAAGTAAGCAACTTAAGGCCATAACATCCCTTAGCATTGCAGAAAAAATAATAAGGAAATATCCACTATTATTGGTACAGGACTACACATTGTGTAATGCTGGAGTAAGAAAAGTAGGGATGCAGGAGGAGGTGACCCACCACCCCAAAAAAAAAGAGGCCAGGGAAGCCACTTAACTTAAGCATAACTTTGAAAGTCCAGAGGACTCTCATAGTTATCCTGAGGCAGGTGGAGGCTGAGCCTCTCATCACAGCTTTAGTCACCAAGTGTTGATCTTGTGTTGGGAC
Organism: Scylla paramamosain; assembly: GCF_035594125.1. Taxonomy (NCBI): domain Eukaryota; kingdom Metazoa; phylum Arthropoda; class Malacostraca; order Decapoda; family Portunidae; genus Scylla; species Scylla paramamosain. Next base: position 18,789,190 of record NC_087177.1, read on the forward strand.
TGTAAAGGCTACTCAGGGAACACATCTTACTGTATTTGCCAGCGTATTAGATGCACCTCTGCATAAGATGCACCCATATTTTACAAGAATGTTTTGTGGAAAAAAATTTATTATATGTTTCATCATAAAGTTATTGAAAAATAATTTTGTGTGTGTGTGTGTGTGTGTGTGTGTGTGTGTGTGTGTTTACCTAGTTATATTGTACAGAGCCAAAGCTCATTTTGTCCTGTCTCCATAACCATATTTATCCAGTTTCTCTTTAAACATGTGTGCACTGTTTGCCACAACCATCTCTTCCTTCAAATAATTCAAGATTTCATTAGTTTGATATGTGAAGCTGTATTTCTTGATGTCGCTCGAATTTCTTTATTTTCTTCCCATGCCCCCTTGTCTGTCCCTCTCCCTACTCCATCTGTGGTACCAAGTCATTTCTGTCTGTTCTTTCTATATTGTTTATTAATTTGTACATTGTTATCAGGTCTCCTCTTTTTCTTCTCTCTTGTAGTGTTGGTAATCCTATCTTTTCAAGACTTTCTTCATAGCTTAAGTCTTTCAATTCTGGTACCATCTTTGTCACTATCCTCTGTATTCTTTCTAGTTTCCATATATCTTTTTTTTTCTATGTGGAGCTCAAATTACTGCTGCATATTCCAATTTATGTCATATCATGCTTCTTATAATTTTCTTCATCATTTCTTTATCTAAATAGTTAAACACCACTCTAATGTTTGTTAACCAGCTGTATGTAGAACCGAATATTCCATTTATATGCTTTTCAGGTGATAGCGTGTCCTGGATAATTACTTCCAAATCCTTTTTCTTCGTTACTTTTTGTTATTATTTTTTGTTATTTTATATAACTATTTAGATCCTCTGTCATATCATTTACACATACTTGAAACAATAAGTGCCAACAGAGATTCTTGCAGTACCCAGTACCCCACTTGTCACTCTGAGCCAACTTGAATTAGTGTCTCTGATTACTGTTGTCATTTCCTTCCCTTGTAAATAATCCTCCATCCATCTCAATGTTGCTCCCTTTAGTCCTCCTTCATTCTCTAACTTCCACATAAGACTTTAGTGGGGAACTTTATCAAATGCTTTTTTGAGGTCCAGGTATACCACATCAACTCATCTATCCTTCATTTGCACTCCATCTATTAGTCTCGTATAAAAGCTCAGTAGATTTGTGACACAGGATCTCCCTTTCCTGAATTCAAATTGCTTTTCTTTAATTGTCTTTTTATCTTCTAAATATTGCACCCATCCATCTTTAATTACTATTTCACAAAGCTTGCTTACACTATTTGTTAGTGACACTGGTCCATAATTTAATGGTTCCATTTTATTTCCCCCTTTGTATATTGGGACTATGTTAGCTTTTTCCATTCCCTTGGTAATTTTCCTTCTCTCAACAAGCAGTTCATTATATCCCATATGAATTTCTCCAATTGTTCTCTGCATTCTTTTAATATCCATCCACTTACTTGATCTGGTTCCATAGCTTTTCTAACATCCAGCTCTTCCATCAGTTTCTTGATTTCTTGTCTTTTTGTACTTGTATCTCCTATATTCCCTCATTCTGTGATACCACTTTTGGTGCCACCAAATCTGTTTTCTTTGTAGACATAGACTGAAAACTCTCATTCAATAGTTCACTCATCTCCTCAGTAGTTTCATAAATTCTTCCTTCTCTTTTTAACTTGTTTATGTCATCCCTATGTTTCATTCTTCCATTTGCATATCTGTAGAAGAGTTTGGGCTCTTCCTTGCATTTTCTTACTATGTCACTTTCAAAATTTCTTTCTTCTCTTATTATACCATATTCATTCTTTGCCTTTCTGTATTCTTCCCTAGTATTTCTGTTCATATTTTTCATCATTTTCCTCCATGCCCTGTCCTTTTTCTTTTTTGCTTCTACACACCTGGCATTATTCCATTCATGCTTTGCAATTTTCACTTTATAACTTGGTACAAACTGTTACACCCCCTCTCTATACTTGCTCAAAAATATCTCATATTTTTCTTGCTCTACCTTACCTTCAAATACCTCTTTCAGTTAATTTTTCCATAAAGTTTATTAAGCTCTGCAAAATTTGCCTTCTGTCCCCCATTTCTAAATTGTTCATTCCTGTGCAACACTGTTTCCTCCTGTAGTACTATTTTTATTGTCACATGATCCCTTCTTCCTAGTGGATTCAGACAATGTATACTTGATCTACTTTCTGGGTTTTTTGTAAACATTAAGTCCAAATGTGATAGTTCTTCTCTGCATCTTGTGGGTTCATTCACCCATTGTCTCATTGTGTTCACCATCATGATTTGCATAAGTTCTTTGCTCCATGACTTGACGTTTTCTTTCACTTCCATCTCCCAGTTAATTCCTTTAGTGTTGAAGTCGCCTGCTATGAGCACTTTGTTACTTTTCCTTATCATTTCCTCTATGCTATTTCTTGTTGTATAGTTTTATATCTGTTGGTCTCCCATGCATTAGTTTTTGGTGGTATGTATGCCACAATAACTTTCCTTTTTTCTCTTCCTTTCATCTTAATCACAACACTCAATATTTCCACCATTCCATCACCATATTCCACTTTCTCAACAACAATATCCTCTTTTACCAGTATCATCGCTCCTCCTCCTCCCTTTCCTTTTCTGTCTCTCCTCCATGTGCTATAACCTTACTTTTTGCAGATCTCATCCTTATTTCCTCTTTTATTTTGGTTTCTGTTAAACATACCACATTCGGTTTCTTGTTCTTTAGGTAGTCGTTAAGTTCCAGTAGGCTCAGCACCAAACCATCTATATTTGTATACATAATTTTTAAGCTTCAGCTTGGTGATCTTCTGTGGCATCTTTGTGCCAGCATTTCCTCATTTTCATGTCCACAACTTTCCAAATTAATCTCCTCACTTGTTCCTGTTTTCTCTTCTCGTTATTTGACTGGGCCTCTACTCTCAACTCTTTCAGTTTACTTCTTTCTTCTTCATTCATGTCTCATTTATCCATATTTCCCTCATTCCTTCTACTTTTGCCAATTTTCCTGTTCTTTGTAACACATGTTCCACTGCTGTTTGTGACATGAATCTTATTTTCATTGTTCCATTTTCATCATACTTTCCAATTCTATAAGCCTCTTCAATTTGTTCAATTATCTTCTCTCCGTCCTTTGCCACTTTGCTATAATTTCCTTACCCCTTTTTGCCTCTTCTTTCTCAGTGGCAGTTTTCATGGGTAGGTTCTTCTCCTTGACCCCAAATACAACCACACACATGTTTCTCTTTACCCTGTCTTTCACAAGATTACTTTTTTTCCTTTATTGTTTTAATCATTTGCTTTTCCGTGTTCTTATTGTGTTCCTGTTGCTGTTGCCTTATTATCTCTGTATTCACCTTTTGTTGTTCTCTCCTTTCCAACTTTTGACTTCCTCTGCCACTAACTCTTACTTTTCCAACCTTAATCTTTCTCTCTCTTGTAAAGCTTTCTTAAACTCCTCATTCTCTTCCTTGAGTTTCTTGACTTCTTCACAGTACTTCTTGTTTAAGTCCACTATTTTTGTCATCTCTTCTCTCCGTTCTTTGTTTTATTTTTTCCTCCATTTCCCTCTTCTTCATCTCTGTTATATCACATGATATCATTTTTACATTATCACCACCCACCTTTCTCTCTTCCTTCCACATCTTTACTATCACTGCTGTTACATATTTATTCTCATATTTTCACATTCTCTTCTTCAGTTTTCCACATTTGTTTATTTGTATGAGCTACGCTGAGGTCCTCATCCCTGAATCCTTCAAAAACATTTACCATGCTGGCTGCCATCTTCCCTGTTGATATCACTGATAATGTTTACCTTTCACTACCCTCCCATTTCACTCTTTCAGCCACTTCCCAATTTACACTTCACTTCCCCTGCAGTCACACATCACACAATTCCCTATTATGGAGACAGGACTCAAGTTCGGCCCTCCTGCACAACCATAACCTAGGTAAATCCTTGGAGTTGCTGTGGATGCTTCTGATCAACTGGGTGGCACATGCTCATGTGTGTGTGTGTGTGTGTGTGTGTGTGTGTGTGTGTGTGTGTGTGTGTGTATGTGTGTGTGTGTGTGTGTGTGTGTGTGTGTGTGTGTGTGTTTGTAATTACCTAGTTGTAATTACCTAGTTGTAACATACAGGAAGAGAGCTATGCTCATGTCCTGTCTCCATATCTACAAATGTCTAATCCTTCCGTAAATTTATGCTGGGTTTTAGCGTTGATGACTTTCGCATCTATTGCATTCCACACTCCAACACACTGTTGTGGCAAGCTGAACTTCTTTACATCCCTCCTGCTGTAGCTTTTTTTTTTTTTTTTCAGTTTCTTTCCATGTCCTTTAATGATCCTGGTATCCCAAATCATCAAGGCTTCATTGTCAATTTTTTCTAAACTTTTTGTAGCTCTATGCACCACAATTAAATCTCCTCTTTCTCTCCTCTGTTCTAAAGTTGTCAATTTTAATGCCTTCAGTCTCTCCATATGACAGTTCCCTTAAATTGGAAGGAAGTTTTGAGGCTGCTCTTTGAATTCTTTCTGATTTTCTTATGTGTTTTTTCAAGTTTGGAGCCATACCAGGGCTGCATACTCCAATCTTGGCCTTATTAGGGTTGTAATCAGTTTCTTAGTCATTTCTCCATTTATATAATTGAAAACTGCCTTGATGTTTCTTAACAGGTAATAAGTTTTGGCTGTGTTTTTATTTATTTGCTTTTCAGGTGGCAGGCTATCCACTATGATTACCCTGAGATCTTTTCTTCTGTTTCCTTTTTGATACACTCATTTCCCATTTTGTATATGTATCTTGGTCTTTTCATGCTTTTCCCAAATTCTACGACACTGCATTTCTTTATGTTAAATTTCATTTCACATTTATGGGATCAATCCTGTATCCTTTCCAGATCTTGCTGTAGGGCCATGCAGTCATCATCTTTCTCTATTTCTCTTAACAGTTTTGCATCATCAGCAAACAAACTCATAAATCTTTCTATTCTTTCCACCATATCATTTACATTTATTGCAAACATGATTGGAGCTAACACATATTCCTGTGGCACACCACTAGTAACTCATTTTCAAGAGGATTTTTTTTCCTTTTACTGTAGTTCTCATTTATCTGTTATTTAATAATATCTTTGAACCATCTCAGCATACTCCTTTTCAGCCCTCCTATTTCTTCTAGTTTCCACATTAATCTTTTATGTGGCACTTTGTTGAATGCCTTGTTTAGGTCTAAATAAATGCAGTCTACCCATCCATCTCTTTCTTGTACAATGTCTATGACTCTTGAGTAGAAATTTACAAGGTTTGTAGTGCAGAATCTTCCTTCTCTAAAGCAAAATTGTTTAGCTTGTCAATATGTTGTTATCTTCAAGATACTTCATCAGTGTTTCTTTTATAATCTTTTCACTATCTTAGCAACCACACTGGTTAGGGACACTGATCTGTAATTTAATGAATCTTTATCATTTTCACCCTTAAATATTGGCACAATGTCTGCTTTTTTCCAGTCAGTGGGAACTACACCTTCTTCAAAGGAGCTTGTAAGAACAGCATGGATTTTGTCAGCTAACTGTTCACTGCATTCTTTTAGTATCCAGTTTGATATTCCATCTGGCCCCATAGCTTTACTTTTGTCCAGTTTTTCCATTATCTTTTTTTACCTCTTCCACAGACACTTCCATACTGTGCATCCTGATTCCTTCTGTGTCTGTCCTTTGCTCCACAAATTCACTTTCACTTGTGAAGACTGACTGGAAACAGTTGTTCATTATTTCGGCTATCTGTTCCGTGTCATAGAAAGGTGGAAATACAAAAGCATGCAGGAAGTTCCAGAGTTTACCAGAGAAAGAGATGAATGATTGAGAATATTGGCTAACTCTTGAATTTAGAGAGGTGGACAGAGAAAGAAGAAAGTCTTGTGCAGCCAAGCCACAGGATGAGGGGAGGTTTGCATTTAGCAAGATCAGAAGAGCAGTTAGCATGAAAATTGTGGCAAAAGATAGCAAGAGATGCAGCATTGCAGCAGTGAGAAAGGCTGAAGACAGTCAGTTAGAGGAAAGTTGATGAGACGAAAAGCTTTTGATTCCATCCTGTCTAGAAGAACGATATGAGTTGAACTCCACCCCCTCAAGACATTTGAACCATACTCCATACAGAGAAGGCCTCTGTACAGAGTTAGCAGCTGGAAGGGTGAGAAAACTGGCAGACATGTCTCAGAATGCCTAACTTCATGGAAGCAATTTAAGCTAGAAATGAGATGTGAACTTTCCAGTTTAGATTATAAAGAAAGGACTGACTGAGGATGTTCAGTGTAGAAAAGGGAGACAGTTAAGTGTCACTGAAGAAGAGGGGATAGTTGTCTGGAAGGTTGTGTCCATTTGAAAGATGGAGGAATTGAGTTTTTAACCCTTTCCTTCCGGCAATCGTATATATACGATTGCAAAAATGCGTCCGTAGCAACGGCGATCATACCCGTAATCAAGAATTTTCGCGCCTCAATTTTGAGCTCCAAGCACGGTTTCTCGAGTCAGATGGTGTGAGTGGAAGTGTCTGGCATGTTTCCACATGTAGTGTTGTCACTAGCTCTGGAAATTTAGCGGTAACTAAGCTATTTTCCCTTTCTCCGGGCGACACTTAGCAACCCCAGCAACCCGCCGGGTGGAAAGCACTCGCCGGGTGGAAAGCACCATGATAAGTGCGAAGAGACATCCTGATAAGAGTGAAGGATCTCAGATCATAACTCACCATGGAGCAGGACAGAACATATGTATTTAGCAGTGCTTCTGAGTTTGAAGACAGTGACAGTGAATATTTAGAAGAAGAAACTGAAGAAAGCAAAGACATTAGTGAGGACTTGGAAAATGATTTACAGGATCCACCTGTTTTATCAGAACAGAGAGATGATACCTATCATTCTTTCATGTTAATTTTTTCATTATCTTCGATTTTATAATAAAATGGTAGAAGGTAACTTGTCAGAGAGAGAGAGAGGGAGAGAGAGATAATGTTATTTGCCTGAAACTTGATATGAAAAGGGATGAAATCTCTCTCTCTCTCTCTCTCTCTCTCTCTCTCTCTCTCTCTCTCTCTCTCTCTCTCTCTCTCTCTCTCTCTCTCTCTCTCTCTCTCTCTCTCTCTCTCATTGGAAGTGTGCAATTTCCCCTCCAAGATGAGAGAGAGAGAGAGAGAGAGAGAGAGAAAGAGTGTGTGTGTGTGTGTGTGTGTGTGTGTGTGTGTGTAATAATAATAATAATAATAATAATAATAATAATAATAATAATAATAATAATAATAATAATAATAAACGGTTTATTCTTTAGGCAGTCAACAAACTGAAAATGTACATTGGGGGTGGGGAAATACTTGACATTAATCCTAAAGGTAAGTCAAATCTAGAAGAGACTAATGATTGATGGCTCGCACCATGGTGGGAATCGCACTGAGTCTGTACTGGTCCGTACGTGGCGCCTTTAGGGGCGTTATCTTATTGTGGTGTCTGGTGGCACGGGTAGGGCGAGGCGCGTCAGGCGGCAGCATGTTTCTGAGACGTGGATGATTCAGAAGTCCCCTTCCAAACTTCTCTAGAGCCTCACTGTACCTGGTGGATAGTGTGTGTGTGTGTGTGTGTGTGTGTGTGTGTGTGTGTGTGTGTGTGCACGGTGTCATCACTCTCCAGGCTGTTTCTGGATGACGGATCACACAGCGGGAGGAGGAGGAATCCTTTATAAGGCATAAACTGAACTTTCAGAGGTCACATCGAGCTACAAAGTACATCATTGTATTCAGAATAACAAAGAGAAAATAATTATTAGTATTCAAACAATTTTCTGACAATTTCTAGGTTTACCATTTTTAGCTGTCATACAAAATGGGAAAATAATTTAAGCGCCGGAAGGAAAGGGTTAAAGCATTGAACAATACTAAGTTTGCTCTGCCCCAATCAGAAATTTTAGAGAGATTGGAAGTCAAGCGTTCTGTTGCTTCCCGGCGTGAACTGTTTACTTCCGGAAGGGTTGGACGTTTACAAAAAGACGTGGAAAAGTGCAGGGTGGTATCAGCAGCATAGGAGTGGATAGGACAAGAAGTTTAGTTCAGAAGATCATTGATGAATAATAGGAAGAAAGTGGGTGATAGGACAGAACCATGAGGAACACCACTGTTAACAGATTTAGGAGAAGAACAATGACTGTCTACCACAGCAGCAATAGAATGATCAGAGAGGAAACTTGAGATGAAGTTGCAGAGAGAAGGATAGAAGCCATAGTAGGGTGGTTTGGAAATAAAAGCTTTGTTCCAGACTCTATCAAAAGCTTTTGCTATGTCAAAGGCAACAGCAAAAGTTTCACCCAAAATCTCTGAAAGAGGATGACCAAGACTCAGTAAGGAAAGTTAGATCACCAGTAGAGTGGCCTTGATGAAACCCATACTGGTGATCATATAGAAGTTTGGGAAGTGATAGATGTTTAAGAATCTTCCTGTTGAGGGTAAATAAAAAAATTTCAGGTAGGCAGGAAATTAAAACTTTAGGACTTTAATTTGAGGGATTAGAATGGTCACCCTTTTTTAGGAACAGGCCAAATGTAGGCAAACTTCCAGCAAGAAGGAAAGGTAGATGCTGACACAGAGTTGAAAGAGTTTGACTAGGCAAGGTGCAAGCATGGAGGTACAGTTTTGTGGAGTTTTTGTGTGAACGATAGCAGGTACCTCATCAGGTCCATAAGCTTTTCAAGAGTTTAGGCATGCGAGAGCATGGAAAACATCATTGCAGAGGATTTTGATAGGTAGCATGAACTATTCAGAGGGTGGAGGAGAAGGAGGAACAAGCTCTGAATCATGCAAGGTAGAGTTTTTAGCAGAGGTTTGAGTAAAGAGTTCAGCTTTTGAGATGTGATAGCAGTGGTGCCATCTGGTTGAAATAAAAGGAGGGAAAAGAAGAAGCAAAGGTATTAGTGATGTTTTTAGCTAGGTACCAGAAGTCATTAGGGGAGTTAGATCTTAAAAGATTTTGACACTTTCTTTTAATGAAGGAGTTCTTTGGCTAGTTGAAAAACAGACTTGGCATGGTTCCAAGCAGAAATATAAAGTGCATGAGATTCTGGGGATTGAAGGCTCAAGTACCTTTTGTGGGCCACCTCTGTCATGTATAGCATGAGAACAGGTTGTGTTAAACCAAGGTCTGGAAGGTTTAGGTCAAGAAAAAGAGTGAGGAATGTACATTTTCATGCCAGACACTCACTTCTGTTATGCGCTCAGCACACAGAGACAGGTTTCTGACATGGAAGCAGTAGTGCTTCCAAGGAAAATCAGCAAAATATCTCATCAGATCCCTCCAACTAGCATAGGCAAAACAGAAGAGGCACCTCTGCTTCAGGAGATCCTGAGGAGGGATTAGAGTGATAGGACAAGATACAGATATGAAACTGTGATCGGAGGAGCCCAACAGAGAAGATAGGGTAACAGCACAAGCAGAAGGATTAGAGGTTAGGAAAAGGTCCAGAATTTTGGGTGTATTTCCAAGGCAGTCAGGAATATGAGTAGGGTGTTGCACAATTGCTCTTTGTCATGAAGGATGGCAAATTTAAAGGCTGGTTCACCATGATGGTTGGTAAAGGGAGAGGAAAGCAGAAGCTGGTGGTGAACATTGGAGTCTCCAAGAATGGAGATCTTTGCAAAAGGGAAGAAAGTCAGAATGTGCTCCACTTTGGAAGTTAAGTAGTCAAAGAGTTTCTTATAGTCAGAGAAGTTAGGTGAGAGGTATAGCACAGATAAATTTAGTTTGAGAGTGACTGTAGTCATAGCCAGATGGTGGAAAACTTGAAAGATTCAAGAGCATGGTTACGAGAGCAAGTTAACTTTCTGTGCATATAAACACAGCATCCAGCTTTGGATTGAAAATGAGGATAGGAGGGAACAGAAAAGGGGTTACTGTCAGTTGCCTCAGACACCCGTGTTTCAGTGAGGAAAAGAAGAGGTTTAAAAGAGCTGGTGTTCTACAGACTGAAAATTAGATCTTAGACTGCAAATATTGCAGAAGTTAATGAAGAAAAGTTGAGGGGGGTGTCAAGACACTTTGGATCCATAGCAGGAGAACAGTCCAGCCTAGGAACATTAGTGGTCCCCTCCCCAGACAGGAACTCCAAGGCTGGTGTAAGAGTTGCTTTGATAATTTTTTATTTTTGAGTGGAGGGTGTGTATTTAATTAGGTGCATGTAGTTTTGTGTGAAGGAAGAGAGTTGTCTTTAGAGGGCATGTTGTGACTGCCCCCTTGTGTTGTGAGACACAAAGAGAAATGTTCAATGAGGTCACAGCTGGATATAATAATAGATTCACAGTACCCCTTGATCCAGTGCTTTAGACCTTACTGGGGGTAACTATCATTTTGGCAGGTGTGTGTAATTACCTAGTTGTGTCATGCAATAGTTTTTGCTTGCACCACATGCTTATTTAAACAGTTTCATGTATCAACTACTCTTTGTAGAAAACTATTCTTTTTGATATCTCTTCTACAAATTTCCTTTTTCAGCTTCTTTCTTTGTCTTCTAGTGTTTCTCATATCCCACATCACAGTATCATTGCTGTCTAGCAGTGTGTATTTACCCAGTTGTATTTACCTAGTTGTATAGTACAAGGGTTCAAGCAGGGCTCATAGTGTCCTGTCTCCATATCTATATTTATCCAGTATTTCCTTAAATTTAAGGACATTTGCTGCTGTAACAACCTCTTCATTCAGACCATTCCAGATATCCACAGTTCTGTGTGGAAAACTGTACTTCTTGATGTCCCTCAAACACCGACTCTTCCTGATCTTTGAGTGTCTTCTCATCTGTCCAGCTTCATCTTCTTCCAGCAACACCAGGTCCTGCTTGCCTATTTTCTCAATGCAGTTAACTATTTTATACATCGTTATTAGATCTCCTCTTTCTCTTCTATTTTGAAAAGTTGGCAGTCCCATTTCCTTCAACCTCTCCTCGTACATTAGATCTTTCAGCTTCGGTGCCACCCATGTAGCCACCCTCTGAATTCTTTCCAACTTTATGTCTTTCTTCATATGTGGAGACCACACCACTGCTGCATATTCCAGCCTGGGATGTAGTATAGAGACTATAATTTTTTTCATCATAGTCTTATCATGTAATGAAATGCCACCCTAATATTTGTTAACATCCTATACGTCAAGCCAAATATCTCATTTATATGCTGTTCTGGGGTCAGGGTATCTTGAAAAACCACTCCTAGGTATTACTCTCTGCTCTTCATTATTACTTCCTCCCCCATTTTATAGTCCCATGCAGGTCTTCTTTTACTCTTTTCCATTTCCATCACATGGCATTTTTAGCAGTGAATTCCAGTTTCCACCTCTTGCTCCACCCATAAATCTTGTCAATAGCTCTTTGCAACTCCATACAATCAACATGGCTCTTTATTACTCTTAACAATTTTGTATCATCAGCAAACAGATTAATATAACTGGTCAAACCCTCCTGCATATCAATGATGTATATTTGGAACATAATGGTTGCTAACACTGATCCCTGTGGTACTCCGCTTGTTACATTACTCCTTCTTGAACAGGTGTCCCTGATCACAGTTCTCATTTCTCTATCCTTTAAGTAGTCCTTCATCCATTTTAGCATTGTCCCTCTCAGTCCTCCTATATGTTCCATCTTTCACATTAGTCTTTTATGCAGAACTTTATCAAAAGCTTTCTTGATGTCCAAGTACACTGCATCTACCCACCCATCTCTGTTTTGTACTTTCTCTATTACTCTTGTATAGAAACTTAGTAAATTTGTCACACATGACCTTCCTTTTTTGAAACCAAAGTGATTTTTTGTTATAACTTCGTTCTCTTCCAAATATTTCACCCACTTTTCTTTGATCACTATTTCACAGATCTTGCCCACAACACTAGTTAGCGGTCTATAATTTAGTGGCTCAGTCCTCTTTCCTCCTTTGTGTATTGGCACTATATTTGCCCTTCCACTGTCTTGGTACTCTTCCCTCTATCAGTGAGCTGCTAATCACATTCCAAATTGGCTCCACCACTTGTTCTCTACATTCCTTTATTGTCCAACCTGACACTCCATCAAGCCTCAATGCTTTCCTGACATTCATCTTCTCTAACAATTTGCCAATTTCATGTTTTTGTAATAAAATTTGCCACAACCATCCCCTGCCACACTTCCTTGTTTGGTTCTGTAAAATCTGCTTCCACATTGAGCACAGACCTGAAACTCTCATTCATAATTTCACTCATCTCTTCTACTGTTTGATATATCCTTTTTCCTTTTACTATCTTGTCAGTGGTCTCTGCTTGTCATCTTTCCATTGAAATATCTGTAAAAAAGCTTGGGCTCTTCTTCACATTTCTTTACCACATCCTTTTCAAATGGTTTCTTCTCTTCTCTTCTTATTTTAACTTACTCATTTCTTGCCTCTTATACTGCTCTTTATTATTTTAATTTCTTTTTTCTTCAGTTTCTTCCAGGCTATATCTTTTCTCTTCTTAGCTTCTGCACATCTGGCATTATACTGAACATGTTTGCTCCTCCATACTTTATATACAGGTATATACTTTTGCACACCCTCATTTTACTTCTTCAGGAATATTTCATATTTCTCTTGTACTGTCTTGCCTTCTCAAAGTCCTTTCCAACCAATACTCCCAAAGAATTTTCTCATCTCTGTAAAATTTGTCTTTGTGTGATTTTAGTCATCCATTTTTATAATCCTTCTTACATGGTAGAAACTCCCAATCTTGCAGTACCACTTCTAATACCACATGGTCACTTTTTCCCATTGGGCTTAAGTATTCAGTGGTTGGACTGGGCTCCAGTTTTTTTGTGAATACCAGGTCTAGTATAGATGCTTCCTCCTCCCTTCTGTATCTTGTAAATTCCTCCACCCATTGGTCCATTGTATTCACCATAGCTAACTGTAGCATTTCTTCACTCCACAGTCCAGCATTTCCATTAACTTCCATCTTCTCCCACCTTACATTTTTGCAGTTAAAGTCTCCCACTAGTAGTATTTTACTGTCCTTTATCATGTTGTCTAGGCACTTCAACACTTCCTTTTACATTTCATTGTGATCCTCCAGCCTCCATGTATTAGTCTTTGGTGGCACATACATTAATATGATCCTCCTCCTTTCTCTCCCACTGGTCATGATTGTTATACTTATGACCTCCACCATGCCATCTCCATATTGCACTTCTACATATATGTCATCTTGAAACATTATCAGTACTCCTTCTCCTCCCTTTCCCTTTCTATCTCTCCTCCAATAATTATATCCCTCTTCCTTAAAGCTTAAGTAGACTTCCTCTTTTAACTTTGTCTCAGTTAAGCACAACACATCTGGTCTCCTTTCCTTTAGGTAATCTCTCACTTCCAGTACACCTGAAAGTGACCCGTCTACGTTTGTATACATTACTCTTAATGTACTACTTCTCCCACCACTTGTAATTTCTATGTCTGTTACTGTGGTTCTTTCATTTCTTGTTCCCTTTCTCAAATATACCATTTCCTGAGTCTCATATCTAGTACCCTCTAACAAAATCTCCCCTTCTCAGTCTTTCTCTCATTTTTTTCCTTAATTTAATTTCTCAGATCCCTCTTTTTTTCCCTTTCTTCTAAGTTCATACGTTTTTACCAAAATACTCTTGTATTCCGAACTTTCAGCCAACTTCCCGGTTCTGTGGTTTCTCTCTCTCTCTCTCTCTCTCTCTCTCTCTCTCTCTCTCTCTCTCTCTCTCTCTCTCTCTCTCTCTCTCTCTCTCTCTCTCTCTCTCTCTCTCTCTCTCTCTCTCTCTCTCTTTCTCCCCTCCCCCCTTTCCTTGCCTTCCTCTCCTTTCCATCTTTCCCTCCCTATTTCCTCCTCCTCCCTTTCCTCCCCCTCTTCCATCCATCTCACACACCCACCAACCCTCCCTCATTCTATTCTCTCTCTCTCTCTCTCTCTCTCTCTCTCTCTCTCTCTCTCTCTCTCTCTCTCTCTCTCTCTCTCTCTCTCTCTCCCTGTGTGTGTGTTTGTGTGTGTATTTACCTAGTTATATTTACCTATGGAGACGGGACGGCTCATGCCGTCCCGTCTCCATATCAACTTTTATCTTGATTTTCTTTAAATTTATGAATTGTTTTTGCACACACAGTCACATCCTTAAGTTCATTCCACACTGTTATACTTCTGTGTCAGAAGATATGTTTCTTGATGTCTCTTCTGCAAACACTCCTTTTCAATTTCCTTCCATGCCCTCTTGTGTCTCTCATATCTAGTATCATGAGGTCTTCTCTGTCCAACTTTTCCATTCCTTCCAATATTCTATATACTGCTATCAAATCACCTCTTTCCCTCCTTTTTTTTAGTGTAGTGAGGCCCAATCTCTTCAATCTTTCCTCATAACTGTACTCTCTTAAGCTTGTAGGGATTTTAGTTGCAGCTCTCTAGATTCTTTCTAACTTTCTTGTATCCTTTTTTCAAACTTGGCAACCACACTAATGCTGCAAACTCCAGTCTCGGACATATCATCAGTTATCATTTTTTTTTTTTATCATATCTTCATCAATATAGTAGAATGCTATCTTGATGTTCCTTAGCAGATTATATGTTTCTCCTATAATTTTGTTTATGTGCTTCCCAAATGACATATTATCAGTAATAATTACTATCAGTAATAATTACTCCTAGGTCTTTTTCTTCTGATCTCATAGAGATTTCCTCATTCCCTAAGTAATAGTTGCCAACTGGTCTTCTCACACTTTTTTGAAACCTCATTACACTATATTTTTAAGCATTAAACTCCATGTTCCACCTCAGTGACCATTCATTAATCTTAATTAAGTCCTGATTTAAAGCATTGCAGTCCTCTTCATTTGTTACTTTCCTCATGATCTGAGTGTCATCAGCAAAAAAGGCTCATGTAACTTTTTACACCTTGTCATATCATTTACATAAACTGTGAACATAATAGATGCAAGTACCAAACCTTGCAGGACTCCACTTATTACTGTTCCCCAGTTCTACCTGCTGCCTTTAATTATTGTCCTCATTTCTCTGTTTGTCAAAAGTCAGTCATCCACTTTAACAGTGATCCACCAAGTCCTCCAATTTTTTCCAATTTCCATATTAGTGTTCTGTGTGGAACTTTATCAAATGCTTTTCTCAGATCTAAGTATATGCAGTTGGCCCATCCATATCTCTCTTGCACTATATCTATTACTCTTGAGTAGAAATTTATCAAATTCGTAACACAAGATCTTCCTCTTCTGAAGCCAAACTGGTTCTCTGTTATCACCTTGTTGTCTTCTAGGTATTTCACCCATCTGTTCTTGATGATCTTTTCACAAATCTTCACCACCTCACTTGTGAGCGATGCAGGTCTATAATTTAATGGATCCTCTTTACTTCCAGTCTTGTGAACTGGGGTAATATATGCCCGTTTCCAATCTATGGGTACTCTACCTTTTACCAGGGTGGTGCTAATTATATTGTGCAGCGCTGAGACTAATTGTGAGGTACACTCTTTTAAAATCCAACTCGATACACTATCAGGACCCATTACTTTCCTTACATCCAGGTCTTCCAACATATTCTTTACTTCTACTGATGTTTTAATCTCCTTTAGGTTGGTCCCTTTTTCTAATGCTGTCCTTTCACCTCTGAAATAATTTTCCTTATTAAACACATAGTGGAAGTATCTGTTAAACACTTCAGCGACCTCTTTTGGGTCTTCCACTGTCTCTTCTCCAGCTTTTACCATGCTTATTTCACCTTTACTCTTTAATTTTCCATTGATGAATTTATAAAATCATTTTGGTTGGTCTTTATATTTCTCCACAACATTCTTTTCAAAACTTTTCTGCTCATCTCTGCAAGTTTTGACATATTTGTTCCTCTTCCTTATATCATTGTTCCACAGGTCCAGTCTCTTATTTTTCTTCCACTTGTTCCATGCTTTTCTCTCTCCAATCTAGCTGTTGCATATCTGTTGTACCAATCCTTTTTGAAAAGGTTCTCTGTTGATCATTTGAGTACCCATTTCTCTACTCTCATATTATAAATGTCCTGGAAAGCTGTTCACTTTTCCTCTATGTCCTCCTTTTGAATAACTATGTTCCAATTCACTTCACTGAAATACTTCTTAAGTTGTCCAAAGTTAGTCTTGCTGTTTAGACATTCTCCTCTGTGGTCCTCTTTTCTTATACTGAGGTTATTATCCATAGCTGTGAACTGAATCAGGACATGATCACTTTTTCCTATTGGGTTTATGTATTTGAGGTCTTCTACTATTTCTTGTTCCTTGGTGAAAATTAGATCAAGCCTTGAAGGTGCTTCATTTCTCCTAAATCTTGTGTCATCTGTAATCCATTGTCAGGAAATTTTCAATAGCCAGGTCTATTAGCTTGTTCCCCCATGATGACTCACTGCTTTCTGTGGTCCAATTCTCTCAAGATACCTCTTTATAGTTAAAGTCCCCATCATGAGTATATCATCATTTTCCTCAAGCAGCTCTGCCAAACATGTCCTTGTGTCCTCAAGCATTTTCTTATATTCATCCTCTCTCCAAGAGTTGGAATAGGGGAGAACATAAGTCACCACAACATTACGGTATCTTCCCATTTTCTGTCTTAAGCTTATTTTCAATACTTCTACCTCCTCCACCCCATATGTGACAGATTCCACTAGTAAATCCTTCCTAACTAGAAGCATCACACCTCCTCCCCATTCATTCTTTCTATATCACTTCCAGAGGTTCTATTTTCCTTCACCAATATTTAATATATCCCCTTCACTTGCCAATTTAGTTTCAACAATTCCCATGATGTCCGGTTTCTTCTCTTTTAAATAGTCTTCTAGTTCCAACACTGCGTATGCTACTTTTAGTCTTCCCCTTCCACATTTACTGCCCTCCTGTACCACTTTCTCAGCCTCATGTCCATGACCCTCCAAAAGAGCTGGTTTCTCTCCACCTCTGATAATTTTCCATTTTTTTCATTTGCTTCTTTTCTTAGTTCATTTATAGTATCTCTCTCTTCTCTGGTTCTATCTTTTTTTATCCACACTTGTTTGTTTTCTTCCACCTTGGCCAGTTTCCAGGATTTACTCAGTGTTTCTTCAGCTGCCACTTGTGACCTAAACCTTATTTTCATAGGAAGCTGTCCACCCTCAACATATCTACCCAATCTTTTAATTTCTTCAATCTCTGCAGTCAGCTCTTTTTCTTCTTGTAATGTCTCCACTAATTTTTCCACACATCTCTTTTCCTTCTTTTCTCTTTCAGTCCTCAGAGGTGTATACTCTTCCTTCAGGCTGAATACCAGAACAGTTTTTTTCTTATCCACAGTGTCTCTCTGTTTTCTTTCTGTTTTATAACTGAACAACTTTTTATGCTAGCTTTGTGTCATTTGCCTTGGTTTGTTCCTCCACAATTTTCCTAAAGTCATTCTTTTCTTCCTCTTGTTCTTTCATCCAGTTCTTCTGTTTTATGTTTAACTCTTCCACTTTGCCTTCATATTCCATTGATTTCTTTTCATATAACATTAGTTTTTTTATGTAGATTGTCCTATGCACCTTTCCACACCCCCTTCTCAGTGATCAAAGTTTCAGCCATCTCCATCTTGTCAAATCTGTCCTTCATTTCCTTAATTTCAGTTTCCAGTGTGATAATTCTCCTCATCATTGTTTCCCCAACCCTTTGGTCCTCTTCCCCAAATCCCGAGAAGTCTCTCTGTCTCACCTTCGGGATGGTCCCTGTTGGTGTAAACAACATAGTGGGGACTGAAGTAGCCCCCTCTTCACCAGTCATTATAACAATTTAACTGCTTTCTACAAAACACTTTTGGAGATGGGACAGCAATGAGTAAAACCAGTGTGAACTCTCACCTCTGTATTTCCACTAGGGCAGCTCTCAGTGATGTAGATGGCAGGATTTTTAGGAGTGCTTGTTTGCATTGACTTCTTTGTCCACTATGACAGTGTGTGTGTGTGTGTGTGTGTGTGTGTGTGTGTGTGTGTGTGTGTGTGTGTGTATGTGTGTGTGTGTGTGTGTGTGTGTGTGTGTGAGAGAGAGAGAGAGAGAGAGAGAGAGAGAGAGAGAGAATAAGAACAATCCTTAGGATTGCAAAGTTGAATGAGACTGATTGAGAATGAAAATGGATGAAAGGAGCATAAATGGAGGGAAATTATGTCATGTGTTGCATAAGAAGTGAGAAGGAAGGAGGGAGATGGGAGGAGGAGAAAGACAGTGAAGGAGGGTTAATGAGGATGACTGATGTAGATGCAGATGTACGATGTGCAATAACTGCCTGGCCACTTGTCCCAAGCTACTGTAAAATCTTCCAATGTAGTCATCCTTCTTCCTCATTTGATTCCAGTTTTATTTTTGTTTTGTATCCCACAAGTTGTTTAGTTGAAGAGTTCCCCTTGCTTATAAAGTATTTAGAATGCATCCTGCCCCCATAGTTCAATCACAGTTATTTTCTAAAAACAAATGGTTTATTTGTGTAAGCTGGCCTGAGTGAGGCAGGGCAGTGGGTGGGGTGGGGTGTATTCCTGTTCCTCCCCCTCCCCTCTAGGATGAGTCATATCCTTGTGATGAGCACAGGGATTGTGTTCTCACACTCAGCCACTGTCCATAGCCAATGAGAGCCAGACGTTCATTTAGAGGCAGTGCTACTGCGGGGAGACTGGGAGGGATACAGTTAGAAGGCTAGATGCTCTTAAAGGGTACTTGAGGAATTTATTGCAGTATGTCCCTGCTGATACCTGTCAGGACTTAGGAGTCTCCATTAACCTGCTGTGAGTGCAATTCCTTCTAACACACTTGATATATTATGACGTGACTTCTCAACTCCTTGTGAACTGAGTGTCTGGTGTCTGTGAACCATTGATGGACCCTCCTTTTTGGAATGTAGGCAGCTTTGTGTATACATTGTTGTGTTAAATGTTACTGTGTTCCTGTTCTCCTTTAAAGAGACTGATCACAGAGTAAACTGCCATGCAGTGAAGTTTACTCCTTCCTCAGGCCCTAGTGTTGTGTGGGTAGTAGAGACCTGTCTTCCAGGAGGCTGTAAACAATACTGATCCGCAGGAGGATTTAATACAGTAAAATCCCTCTTATCCGGCATCAACGGGACCGCCGACATGCCGGATACTTGAATAGAAGTGAAATTATGTCCACAATCACCACCCTACACTCACGCATCTTACCATAACAAAGATCAGCTGATCTTAATCAGCAGCTGATCTGATCAGCTGCTTAAGTGTAAGCACAACACGCTTCCTCTTTTCTACAACTTTAGGCATGATGAAGGCGTCAGGCGATAAACAGTGCACACGCGGGACTGAGTCACTGAGTAAACACAGTGCAGTGGGCTGCGGATGGCGCAAAGCAGTGTGCTCTGGTTGCCAAGGGACAAAGTATGCCTCGCGCGGGAATTTTAATCAATTTTATGAGTACACATTGATTTTTTATTGATTTTAAGGCTCAGGGAAAAATACTTGAAGCTGCCGGATACTCGAATTCCGGATAAGAGGGATTTTACTGTACTGTTAGACATGGGCCAGTTAGACTGTGGGCAGCTGTTCAATGATGTATTATACCTCGACCTCTTTGGTGTGTGTGTCATTTGTTGTAACTGTCCCTTCCAAGAATGTGGCTGACAATTCTTTCTTAGCAAGTGGAGAGTTGTTTGGCAGTAGCAACAGTCCCTTCCTTGTTGGTGGGTGAAACAGGGTGGTGACCATAGTTGTGTAATTCATCACAGGAGGCCAGGAGGATCAACTAGAGGTGAAGTGGCAGTGTAGGAAGGCTGATCTCAGGTAGTGGCAGCTGTCAAGGGGAGCAGAACCTAGTGTCTGCTAACAGGGTGCAAGAGACCAGATGGGCCTTGTAACCTGTAGTTGAGCCCTACACTACTTTGCATAGGAGGCAGAGTAGGGAAGCTGATCATAGTCAGTAACAATTGTGAGGGGACAGGATTTGTGGTCATAACAATGGATGGAGGAAAATGACAAGGAGTGAAGGAGAGGAGAGAAGAAAATTTATTTCTCGTTACTTTCTCGCTCCTTCTGATTCTTCACTATTTTCACACCGTTGTTACTTATATTTATTCTTACAACTTTCTTCCTATCCTTCCATCCTCCTCCTTCACTCTTTCTCCATTTCCTTGCCCCACATACTCTCCTTCCCAGGTTATGTCCTTTCCCCCCATTTTTCCTTTCCTCTTCCTCCCTCTTTCCTTGCCTCAAACTTCCCTCCTGTCACATCCCCTCCCCCTTATCTGTCAGAGATAAGGGACAAGGGAGATGAAGGGTGAGGAGTGCAGGGAATGGAGAGGGAGGGAAGGGGAAGAGAGAGAGAGAGAGAGAGAGAGAGAGAGAGAGAGAGAGAGAGAGAGAGAGAGAGAGAGAGAGAGAGAGAGAGAGAGAGAGAGAGAGAGAGAGAGAGAGGGGCGGGGGGGAGATGGATGGATGGAAGTAAGGGAGAGGGGGTCAGGGAACAAGGAGGGAAGGAGGGAAGAGAGAGAGAGAGAGAGAGAGAGAGAGAGAGAGAGAGAGAGAGAGAGAGAGAGAGAGAGAGAGAGAGAGAGAGAGAGAGAATTTTACTAGTAGTAATATTATTAGTAACAATATTTGTGCTTAGTAAACTATTGCTTCCACCTATTGCTCACCTGAGCTTACAGACCTAGTGATCTGTACTACTGTTGCATTAGACACATGGTAATTATCAGATACTTTTTTTCAAGAAAAAAGTGTATCTAATGCGCTGGCAAATGCTGTACTTAAGGCCTCTCAGCAAGCAAACAAAAAAAATAGGCTGGAACAAATTGACTTATTGGCATCTTAAGTGCATCTCTCCACCTCACCCACACCCATAGCAACAATGAGCAGTATTAACTACCAGTGTCAATATTTATTGTGTGTTTGGTGACATGTAATTGGCTTTTTCTCGGGTATAAAAGCATCTTGTTCCATTCATTTTGCGGTGCTTGTGGTGATGAGTACAAGGAAAACAAGTGATATCATTCAGTCATAGATCAAGTCATCAAGTCAATATGTCTGGCTTGAATGGTGTCGATGTAGCAAAATGTGGATTAGAATACATGCAACTTCCAGAACCTTGTACGAAAATTTGTCAAGCAAGGCAGTGAGGAATTGTCTTTACACAGGCACAGTGGTGGCATCCCCACTGCTTCCCTTCAGCTGCCTTGCTGTAAGAATCAGAATGGAGTCTAACTGCCTTCATATAGAAGCTAGAAGTTGTGGGTTAATGATAAAAGGATGCTACCACAGTGTTTGTGAAGACAATTTCTCACTGTCTCCCTTGACAGATTTTTGTTTGAGGTTTTGTAAGTTTTGCATTTTAAATCCAGATATTTTGTTTTATTGACACCTTTTAAGCCTGACATCCATAATTGAATGATATCACCATGACTTGTCTGCTTCACATTCATCACTATAAACACCACAGCATGAGCATAACATAATGCGTTTCACCCCAAGAACAGAGCTGATCATGTGTCACCAAAGACATAATGAACACTACCACCAGTAACCAGTAACACCAGTACTGATCATTGTTCCTATGGCTGTGAGTGAAGAGGAAAGATGCATGTGAGATGCCAATAAGTCAATTTGTTTCTGCCCATTTTTTATGCTTGCTGGGAGGCCTTAAGTAAAATGCACTCTCTGAGTAGCCTGTGCTGCCGTGATGCAAGATCAGCATTTGCTGACTGTAAAGAGCCTAAGGAACATAATGAAAGACTGCTAGAACAAGCAGCAATAGTTGAAGGACAACTTTTGGTATGAACACTGGGCACCATGAAGAAAACTTAACAAAATTAACAAAAGTGCAAAGAAAGAAAAATAGTCAATTTTACCAAAAAAATGTCTGCAGTGAGACACAGAGAAGTGGAAAAGGGTACTATGGACTGGTGAGGCCATATTTCATGTGATTGGGAACAGGGGAGGCAAAGTGAGGTTACAGCCTGAGTTGGATCCATAACACCCAAAGAACATCCATGGGACAGTTAAGCATCCTGCCTCAGTGATGGTCTGAGGGGCATTTGGGTATCACGGGACTGGCAGGTTAATGGTACTTCCAAAAAATGTCTCCATAGACAAAGAGAGGTATCTGAAACTGTAGACAGACATTTTAAAAGATTGTTTTGTCACTTGCCTGTGTGAGATCCTGCAGCAGGATAGTGCACCAGCCCACACTGCCAAATTGATCAAGGAGTGGCTGGAGTTTTGTGGTGTGGAGTATATAAAGACACTAACCCCATTGAAAACCTCTGGTTAATGAAGTGCAGTCTAAGGGGTCGTGACACATCAACTATCCCTAAACTTGTTGCACAACTGCATGACATCTGGGGTAATCTTCAGCCCTCTCACCTTAACCATCTGGTAGAATCAGTTCCCAGATGCCTTGCCAGCATCATAAAGAGGAAAGGACTCCCCATCAAATACTAGATAGATGTGAGTACCCAATAAACATTTCTTGTTTGAATGTCTGCATGTGGCAAGTCAAAAAAAAAGCTTCATGACTATAATAATGACACCAACTGTAAGTCTTCAAACTTGTATAAGATGAGCCAAAGAGAAACAGTGCTTATATACATTTCATCTACAGGTTGGACTAAGACTTGCAGACTAACCTTCTTATATAAGATGTGAATCAAATGATTGTTCATTTCTTTAAAGTGCTATTACATGGGCAAGTTTTGTCTCAACACAAAACACTGTGTTCCATCACTATAAATGCCTATGCAGTTAATTACATGAGATGGGCTATGGATCAACAAGTTCGTGTTTAAAGCAGGGCTTCTATTACTGTTGTGATCATCTGATAGACAAAACACATACTACTAAGAAGTCTCTTGGTTCTCAGTATGCCTAACTACAGTATATATATATATATATATATATATATATATATATATATATATATATATATATATATATATATATATATATATATATATATATATATATATATATATATATATATATATATATATATATATATATATATATATATATATATATATATATATATACACCAGCAAGCAGAAGGTGCTTATAACTAAGACCATGGTTGTCAATGAGAAATCTACAGGTTGTGAAAAAACCAGGAGAAAACTGTGGGTTCAACCATGGTTGACAAAATGTTAATAGGGAAGGCAATATAAAAAAACTTCCTCTTCCAAGAACTGGCACTTGAAAACCAAGATAGGTACAGAAATTGGATGTAGCTAGACAGAAAACAGAAGCCAAATGCTGTTTAATATAACATACGTAAAATACTGTTGGTAAAAGCCAGCGTAGTATGTTCGCAATAAAGAATGAGGCTCTGGTAAGATCAAAGGACAAAAAAAAATTTAGGGGTTATAGTCGGCTTTGATCTTTGTCTGAGAAACCAGTGCATAGAGGCCAGAAATAAGCAAATTTGGTATTAGGATTAATTTTTAGGATTGTTAAGAATAGAAATCCTGAAGTAATAGCAAAGTTATATTTGGAGCTGGTCAGACCTCATTTAGTTAATGCTGTGCAGTTATGGTGCCCATATTACAGGAAAGATTTAGGTCTATTAGAACCAGTTGTAGACTCCTTTGTGCCTTGACTTGATTCAAGTCGTGAATTATTGTCTGATGGTTCAAGAGATGAATGGTGCACTACATCCAACAGTGTATAATAAAGCACCATCTTAATATTATTCAACTAGTACAACTAATATAGTTATACTTATTGTTTTAACACAAAACATTCCTTGGGTTCTTCCTTAAGACTTGTAGGTTTACAAACTTTCCAATAGAGTATAGATAGAATTGACTTTGTGAACACAGATTACACTAATCTAATTTGACTAGACATAAGTCATCAGCCTTTAAGATCTCTGAAGTTGTCTTGCACTTGGTTTCTTCTCTCACTGTCATGAGCCTTTCACTTAAAACTGCACTCAATGATCATTTCTTCTGTGATCCCCCAGCCACTGACATCACCTGAGGGTGGGTAGTGCATCACAGAATGTTACATCAGTCATCTGTATTAAGAATTTAAACCACATTCTACCTGAAAACATTTCAATAGTACCTGAATCTTCAAAGAAAGCTTATATACTAATTCTGTATTTTAATATGCTCATATATATGTAAAGCTGCTTGCACTTTTTTTGACAATCACTGCATGAACTTAGGATGTGATCACTTTTGTCCAGGATCACACACACACACACACACACACACACACACACACACACACACACACACACACACACACACACACACACACACACACACACACACACACACACACACACACACACAGCATCTTCTGTTTACCGTGATCTGTTTCAGATCACTTATCTGGTGGCATGGCCTGTGTTCTATTTACATCTTGATATAGATTTACCCTGATCTGAGTGAACTGGATGAAGATCTGGGTGATCTGGCTCCAGAGGTGGGTTATGGCTGATGACACTTGCTAAACATGCCGGTGGCGGCCATATTGGCAACTGAGTGTCATTTTCTTGGGACTTATTTAGGAAAATACACCACAAGATATATCTGAGGAACAAACTGAATGGTAATGAATCATTGCAAAATGCTGTTGTAGGCACAGAATGTGTATAATAGTGGTAGCAAATACCAGAAACAAGGGATATATAATAAACCACCTCAAGCTTTGTTTTAATGGTTTCTGATTATAGTTTTGTGGCCATTGCCACCTCTACCAATGACTACATGATGAGGTAAAGGAAGTAAATCTTTACTTTTGAAATGCCACAATAATGGTGTCAATAGTATCAGCACACAAGATGGACTAACCTCATGTTAGATCCAAATGTTTTCTTATTTTGTCATTCTGTACTTTACCACAGCAAATACTTTCAACATGCTATGTGTGAAGAGAGCTTTATTTGAAATTGTGTTATACAACATTTATGTCCAGGCATGGAAACCAGTCTCATGCTGCTTTTCTTTCCTCCTTTAACCCTATTGCAGTGCAGTTTTTTTTATATTTGGGAGGGATGAATTTATCATATTCTTCCCTGAAAATTTTTCACTGCATCCCACTCTCTTCTTGAGAAGTTTGAATCATGTGCACTGGGAATGATGTGTATTTGGTGACAGTATGACTCCCTAAGGCAGGAGTGATTTGGGATAATAGTAACAAGGCCAAGTAGAGAAGGATATAAGCTAGGTATAGGAGGTAGAGGGAGATGATAAAGTGAATTCAGTAATGTTAATTGGTGTGGGTGGGAATGCCAATGTCAGAGCGCCAGACACTGGCGGAATGATATAGGGACTTGAAACCATAGTGTCCTTTCTGGCTGTGGCTCTCAAACCAGGGAAGCCTTACATAGTGACACAGAGAGGAGCAGCCCACTCAGCCCAAAATAAAGGTAATTATAACACTTACACATCATGCTGCTCTGAAAAACTACTAGTGAAAATACAGTTGTGCAGTAGTGATGGTGCTGTGGGGTCATCAAGAGGGCCACAAGTGGCTTGTTAGTCAGGACTACTCCCTGAGCTAGCTAAAAACTATTTGTTTAAATCAAGGCTCTTCATCAGGGTCACATTTACCTTACTTCAAAGATTAAATTACTGTCTTACAAACTCTCTCCTACAAATATATAAAAATGAAGGAAATATTTATAGAAACTACAAATTAGTTATAAACAGTAGCTTTTGCCTTGTCTTTTAATATTTGAAATCAAGTAACTCTGTTTGAGAAACAAATTATGATATGGCAACCTAAGCAATTATGAGTTGAAAATTTTGTTCGAAAACTGATTTGTTTGAAAAGGGAAGTGTTTCGTAACTGAGGCTCTACTGTATTGGTAATTGCTGTGATTACTTGCTCACAACCAAGTAAACTCCCAGTAAGTGATGTTCACTATTCCTTGTCCATTATTCTCCCTTCGCCACCACTGTAGAAATCCATTGGGAGTCCTGTCTAATAAGTTGTCAATAGAAGATCAATTTTTTTTTTTCATTCATTCATTCATTTATTTATTTTCTTATTTTTATGTATGTTACTAGAGTAACTGGGCACATATTTTGTAGGCAGTGGTGGCATTTGAACCCCACACCTCTGAAGAGACTGGTACCTCAAACCAGAAAAAAAAACTATGTGCCCAGTTACTACAGCCACATATTTGAAAATAAAAGATAATAAATGAATGATAAGTAAAAAAAAAAAAAAAAAGCAGTTTTATCTTTTATTGACAACTTATTAAACAGGACTCCCAGTGGATTTCCATGACAGTGGGGAAGAGGGGAATATTGGGCAAGGAATAGCGAAGAACACTTACTGGGGATTTACTTGATAGTGAGCAAATAATCACAGCAATTACCAATATACTTCACTCTTAACACCAACAATGGAAACCTTAACACACATTTCAGTCTGAGGATGGTTCCTACCTACCAACACTCTCCTCCTCTGATTAATGACCAGAAGGAGGGAAAGCCTACCTATCTACCTTACTAGAGCCTAAGGGATCCCAGTCTGGCTTATCTGTGTGGTGCATTGTTGGGTGGAAGAATAGGCTGTCTTTTATCTTCTCTGATGATGGTGGTCTTCCAAGCAGAGAGGTGTCAAAGGGGTAGCTGGTGCCCATGGCCAAGCTGGTTTTGCAGGTGGGGGAGAGGAGGGGGCAGCTGATGCTCTCTGGAGGAAGTGTCACCATCAGCTCACCCTCACTCTTGTTGCCCCTGCCGTTCTTGACACACCGGGTCTACCTTGAAGGGAATCACAAGGGGTTGGCTTACACAAGAGATCACAGGTCTGCCTGGTTAGAGAGCCACTGCCAGAAAGAACGCTGAGTGTTCAGGAGCTGTGGTGTCAAGTCCCCGTATCGTTCCACCAGGGTGTGGCACTCTGGGATTGGTTGGCACTACTTAGCATTACTGGATCCACTTTATTGTCTCATTTTACCCCCTATACCTAGCTTATATCCTCCTTTACCTGACCTTGTTACTATTTTAAAACCAAACTGGATAGATATAGAGATGGGATACTGTAAGATTACTCCCCTCTTGTAAATCAAAACTAGGTAAACTAGGTAAACACACACACACACACACACACACACACACACACACACACACACACACACACACACACACACACACACACACACACACACACACACACACGAGAGGGACAAAAGAACCAGAAATTGTTGATAATATGGAATACAAATGTCCAGTAGGAAAAAGTGACCATGTGGTAATAGAACTAACCTTAAAGAATTTAAAGAAGAATTAAGGAGAAGAAACCATAGGACTGGAAGATTCAATTATAAGAAAGGAAAATTTGATCAGTTTAAGAAATAGGTACTTTGAAGAAACTGACTGGACTAAGTTTAAAGAAGTAAGGGAAGTGGAAAGGAAATGGAAAGAATTTGTTGAAATATATAATGAAGGATGGCAAAGATATATATACCAAAAGTAAGTGGAAGAGAAGTTGAACATAAGGACTGTTTTAATAGGAGATGTGAAATATCAAGAAAAGAAAGAGATATTGCCTGGAAAAAATGAAAGACATCAAGAAGACAAAATTTGTGGGCAGAGTATAAGACAGAGAAATTAATATGTTTAGATATGAAGAGAAGAGCATAGAAAATATGAGGAAGATATAATAGTTAAATGTAAAGACCAACCAAAACTTTTCTACAGACATATCAACTATAAAGTACAATGAAAGGAAATAATAAAAAAAATTAGAGGTGGATGGCAAAATCTATGAAGAGGTTGAGGATATGGTAGAGGTGATGAGTTATGCCTTTCAGTCAGTCTTTACCAAAGAAAGTGAGTTTATAATACAAGGAAATGAAGGAACACCAATTAATTTCTTCAAGTTCTATAATTCAGAGGGTCTTTTTTACACCCCCATTTAAATATTGGTACCATATCAGCCTTTTTCTAGTCACTTGGTACCTTTGCTGTCCTATAATGAATGATCTACAATATGATGTATTTTGTCTGCCAACTGACTATTGCATTCTTTTAAAACAAAAAGAGGGTGTTTACCTGCTCTGCAGCCGTCTACTACTATCCCAAGTGAAGATAGTGTTCCCCTCGCCGTGTTGACGGAATCATAGCCAACACTCCTGTGGAAAGTGCCGGACAAGAAATGTATAATATCCATTATAACGGGATTAAGAGGATTGATTTGCCCCCTGTCACAAAACTGTAACCATCTGGTGACATGTGTTCGATACTGTCTCTCAGTTGCTGGTCTCCAGGAGGCCATGATAATGTCTGTACCTGCTGCCGAAATGCTTCTTGCTCATAGCTGTTGCCTGACAATAGACATGCCATCAACCTGGTGTGCTCCATGATGGGGTGTTCCTCTGCTGTTGACAGGTGGCATAGAATGTCCTTCCTCCTCATTAGTAGCCGCAGTTCCTTGACAAGCATTGGGAGGAGGGGCCCCATATATGGTTGAGACGGCCACAGTGGCACAATCAACCACCCTCTTGCCATCTCTGCACACATTTTTTGAAGGCATCTGGCAATTAGAGCAAACAGGGTGTAAGCGCCATCTGACGCTTATTAATGTATTGTACTGGAGGTAACGGAAATGAGCTGTGCAGTATGTGCTCTTTGTATTCAGAAGTGGTCAAACCTGCAAATTAACATATTATCACTAATACTGAGAGTAACACAAAGGAGTATATCATAGGAAACACAGGTATTGCAGTACATCATTGTCGTGACACTTCAAGTCGTCAATTCCGTACAATATATAAATCAATACAGAGTTACCTACACTTTAGCGGGTTCAGTCGGTTCTACAGATGAACACCACCAGCACAAACACAGCAAGTCACCCTCTCGTCTGCGTGATCTGATGTACGTCATTATGTTATGTTAAGTGTACTTATATTAACACATATATCTCTAAATCCTTACAATTTAAGTATCTAATCACTATGAGTGACATTAATTATATTGACACACATCATCAAATCCTCATGGTTACATAAACATCCTAATACTATGATGAGTACATACACAGTGCGGGGAACAGGCGTCCTCTTGGTTGTATGCAAGGGATTACACTTGGGGATTCACCGGGATGAGGAACACCGGGATTTACTGGGATTTACTCTCCACGCCACCCGAGACACGTTTAATGTGTAGGCGTGACTGTCGTGAAGTGGCTTTGGAGACGCTGCTGGGCCCCTACGGCGTATGATGTTCATTATGCTGCAGGTTTGTTATCGGCGTTCACGTCATAACAACCGACCTGTCGATGAGAGAAATAGCTGAGAGGACAAGTTCAACGCATCCCCTCGGCCCTACGTTTCTCCTCTCACTCTGTTGTGCTGGCGCTAGGAACTCCAAAGATACTGCAAAGCTCCCTAAAAATGTCCTCATTTAACTTCCATTCATGCATGTCATTAAACTTTCGAGATGCAGCATCTGCCATGGAGTTACCTTTGCCTGGAATGTGAGAACATGTAATCCAGGCATTGTTTTTTGCACACATTCCCAGATTTCTCTACTGATGTCATTACAGGGTGTGGATTTTGTGCCCCCCATTTGGTTTACACAGTTCACTGCCATTGTGTTGTCACAAAGCACTTTGATGTATTTACCTCTGATCTGATGTGCAAATGACTTTACTGCAAATAAGATGTCTTTGAGTTCTTTCACATTGATGTGCAATTCTTTTTCTTTAATTGCCCATCTACCATTAACTTGTAGACGATTAAGGTAATCACCCCAACCTAAGTTTGAGGCATCTGTGTACAGGTTTAATTCCATGCCTGGACTAAAAATTTTCCTGTCTTGCCCTGCAATATGATTTATCCACCAAATCAGATCTGTTTTCATGTTATGTGTGATGTCCATCCATTTATCAAAGTTGCCTTTTTCTTTTTGTAATGCTGAAATTTCAGCAGTTTCCAGTTTCCTGTAATACAGTTTTCCCATTTCCACTGCTGGAATTGCAGTACCCAATCACTTTGGCCACATTCCTGATTCTGTCTTGTTCACTGTGAAAAAGTTGCTTGCAACTTTGAATTATTTTCTCTTTCCTCTGTTCAGGTAGGGTAACTGTCATTGTCTCAGAGTCAATAATGTTCCCCAAGTATTCCAAACGTTGTGTGGGTATTAAGACACTTCTCTTCATTAATACAGAAACCTACATTCTTTAGGAGCTCCACTGTTGAACGAATACACTCATATCACTCTTCAACTGAACTGCGGGAAATCACAATCACCAGTGAGACTGGTGATTGTGTACCCTCTCTCTCAGTGTAGCAAAAATTGGTTTCATTAATTTGGTGAACAGATGAGGCCCTTCCGAAATTCCGTTTGGAAGACAGGAGAACTGGAAGATTTTTCCTTGCCATTTAAAGCAAAGAAATTTTTGTTGCTCTTCAGCTATTTTGACAGAGTAGTAAGCATTCCTAAGGTTGACAGAAGCCATGTAATCATCTTTGTTAACAAGCCGAATTTCCTGTTCGAAGTTTTCCATCTTGAAATGTTTATAATTTATGTGCTTGTTTAATCTTTCTAGGTTAAGAATCATTCTAAAACTTCCATCCTTTTTCCTACGCAGAAAAATGGGATAAAATCTGCTCCTCCTGCCTGTGTGTTTGCTTTATAACTTTAAGGTCTAAAAGCTTCCCAACTTCCTGAGTAATAATGCTCCTTTCCTTCTCATTAAAAACATACTCAATATCTTCAGAAAATAAGTGAGTGATATCATCAACATTAATATCTAGATGGCAATGTGCTACAATATCCAAAATGTGAGGATCATTAGTCAACTTATGCCACTCATGCACAAAATGGTGAAGTCTGCTTGCTTCAAAATTATGTCTCACCTCTGTTATTGCTGGGGATTGTTGTGTCCCTGGCCTTGGGAGTTTTTTTGACTGAAGCCTGCCGTTGGTAGGACTGTTGGTGGTCATTCCTGTGTCCATATGTCTGCTGGCCATAGGGATGGAACCTGGATGAGAAACCTCAGAGCTTCCCAAAGGAACTTCTGCCTCTTCCTGAAGTTGAATTTCCAATTTTGAACTGGTTTCTTTGTCGTGATCTTGTTTTTCAATTTCTCAGACTCCTCAATGTTCTTGGCAGCTTGAGAAACATTATCGCTGAACAAGTGAGCATACTTCTGATTAATCTCCTGTTTAATGATGAATCTACGTGCCAAATTGTTCCTGTGGTTAGCATTTCCCAGTAATGCTAGAGCACCATTTAGCATGTGTATCTCATGGGCCACCTCTGATTGTCCCTCTTGGGCAATCTTATCCAGCACCATTAGTGATTTGGTGACAATTGTGGCAGCTTTTACAAAGAGGGACAATCTTATCCAGCATCGTGAGTGATTTGGTGACAATTGTGGCAGCTTTTACAATGTCCTTACTGACTTCTTTCATACGAAATTCAGCCTTTTTGGCCTCTTGTTTCAGAGCATCTAACACTTGAGTGTTGCATTCAACTAGCGCTAAAGCCTGACAGTTGCTCGGTCTTTTCACAATGTCCCCCTCCAAAATCTCCTTGTGCTCCTCCTCACGCATGCCATTATCAAAGACATAATTCACCATCTTGGCAACATGCTTGTCCACCTCATCAGAGACATTGTCAAGGGGCCCGTAAGACCTGACACTCTGCAGGACACTACCAGTGGTCAGTTCATCCTGGGTTTCGCTACTAGAATCAAGCTGCTGCACTGACTGAAACCCAGAAAACCCCGGGCTGGAGTCGTCTCCAATCACTTCTGTGCGGGGTCTGTTTACATCCACCCTGGCGCTGGCAGCGCCACCTGCTGGGGCCATATGTCTCTCCTCCTTCAATGCCTCCAAATCACCTTGTAATTCAGCCATGGCTTCCATGACCATAGCCCAGGGTGGAGAACAGCCTTCACCCTGTAAATTAGAGGGTCGAGGATGCGTAGGTGAAGGCACACAGTCACCTCTCCTATCTGATCCATGCCCCCGGTCATGGTGATGTACCCGCATGGTGATGTACCCGTCCAGAACTTTCCCGTTGGGAAGAGCCACTCCCGGATCTGGAGGAATGCTTCCTATGTGATCCCTTGCCTTTATGCATTCCATGGGTGGGTGCAGCCTGCTTGCCTGATGACAGCCTGGCAGGCGAACCTTCTGTAACTTCTGACATGGCAGCAGGCCGACGGGCGAACAGGGTGGTGGGTCAGGGGTCCGTGTGTGTCGTAAACTCTCCCCAGTGCTCCGAAGGGCACTTCCCTGCTCCTACACGGATAATGGGGTGACGGTGCAGCCAGCTCCTAAACGGATAACAAGCTGTGGCCAGGCCTTTCCGCTCTAGATGGATAACGGGAAGAAGGCAGCCAACTTGATTCCAGGGTGGGCTGGAGTGGTGACGTCTGGTCTCGGTGAAAACAGCTCAGCAACTGGCAGCGTGAAGCAGCAAAGCGTATCTCAAGGGAAGTGAACGCTGGCAGAGAAGCGATTTGCTGACATAAAATCCTGATGGGGGATTTCAACTGTAAGGAAGTGTGTTGGGAGGACTGGTTGACAGAAGGAAATTCATTCTTATGGGGAAAAAGGTTGCTGAAAATAGTAATGGATAATATTTTAACATACTGGGTGAAGAAAAGTACCAGATTCTGAAGAAATGAAGAACCCTCAAGATTGGATTTATTGTTCACAAAAGAACAAGAAATTACTGAAGACCTCAACTACAGGATCCCAATATGGAGGAGTGACCACATTTTACCTGAGTATGGTAGAAAAGAGGAAATGGAAGAATGAAGAAAAGAGGACATGAAGAGGCAGGTGGAACTATAGTAAAACAAATTACAGTGAATTATGAAAATACTTCAAGAAGATTGAGTGGAGTACATTTGAGGAAGGAAAGGGATTGGAAGAAAAGTGGAATAGCTTGCTTGAGATGTATAATGAAGGAATAGAGAGAGATATGCCAAAGACATCTGCAAAAGGATTTAGAGTAAATGATTGGTTTAATAGAAGATGTGAGAAGGCAAGAATGGAAAAAGAAAGAGCATGGAATAGTTTGGGGAGAAATAAAAGAAGTGACCAGTGGAAGAAATATGTGGAAGAGAGGAATAAATATATATTAATACACAGTGAGGAGAAAAGAAATTATGAAAAGAACATCGTGGAAAAATACAAAGACCAAAAATAAATTACCTTACTGATATGTGAATAGGAAGTTAAAGAACAAATAATAAATAAAACTACAAGTTGATGGAGTGGTGCATGAAGAGACAGCAAGGATGGCTGAAGTGATGAATAACTGTTTTCAGAAGGTTTTTACAAGAGAAGGTGGTTTCCAGGAGCAGGTGGATGTAGAGATGATTGATGCAGGGTTGAGTGAATTAAATATTACATTGAAGGAGGTGAAGAAGATGTAAGGAAAGTAACAGGCCTAGACAGAGTATCTAGTTGGATTTTACTTCGGCAAATCACTTGTCTGCTAGATGGTGCCGTTCACATGAAATACACTACACTTCGCCATACAGTCAGTTACTATGCAGACACCACACAAGTCGGACGTCAGTCCCGCCACCTGTTAAGTTGTTACGACTTATGTTATCGAGGAGTGATAGGAATATTACAATTTTCTTGTTTGGATTGTGTATTATGATTTCCATTACCTGTTATAAGGATAGAGTATTGTCTTTAGTTATCCGTTACCTGATTTAAGAGCGGATTATGGACTATAAATATCCGTTACCTTGTATAAGGGCGGATTATTGGTTATATGATATCCGTTACTTGGTATAAGGCGGATTATTGGCAAATATTTTATGCTATATATATATATATATATATATATATATATATATATATATATATA
This sequence comes from Scylla paramamosain, assembly GCF_035594125.1. Classification (NCBI taxonomy): domain Eukaryota; kingdom Metazoa; phylum Arthropoda; class Malacostraca; order Decapoda; family Portunidae; genus Scylla; species Scylla paramamosain. The sequence continues at coordinate 18,823,067 of NC_087177.1, forward strand.
TATATATATATATATATATATATATATATATATATAACAATATTTGGGCACTCGTGAGCCGACATAGGTGTGAGATGGTTCCATCTTGTTACCCATTATTGGGGCAAGAGGAATATTGCCTTATTTACAAGCCTGGGGGCATTTGACTTCCCAGATTACTATAAGGAAGGAGTTTTTTATTTAAAGTTGCCCTGTGTGTGAGGTTAAGGCACCTGTGGGGTTATAAAAGGAACTGCTGTTAAAAGGGGTGGCGTCTTGTTAACATTAGCCGCCATGTCTAGAACGCCTGATGCTTGCCCCAGTCCTGAGAGATTCAGAACTACCAGCATGCCACTCACCTCAGCTAAGGTAAAGGAACTACACAAGGGGAGTAAACATGATGAAGAAAGATCCAGATCTAAGAGCCGTTCTACTCGTCATGAGAGGTTAAGTTACTCTCGGTCACCTTCCCCTTTTCCAAAATACGCTGGTGAAGACAGCACTGCGCCTTCTTTGGGCATGATTATGGATGCTTTGACTGAGTTGAGGAAAGATATGGACAAGCTTAAGAAGGAAAATAGGGCTGTGAAGTCAAAAGCAGTTCATAACAATGCTCCCCTGTAGGTGTCAAATAATACTTTGATGCCTGATTCTCAGGAATCACAGGCAGGATTTTCTGGATTTAGAACTCCACTGAGGGAGGACAGTGATGAGGAAGAGGTTTAGTGCCCACGGAAAAAAAAAATTCCCTTGTGGCAGATTGATAATTACTAAATCCTATCTCTGGTTTAAAAGAAATAAAAAAATATTGACACTTTTATAGATTTTTAATTGATAATGGAATAATCCGAAAAATAATAATAATAAGAAAAGAATTCAGAAATATAAAAATAAATGGTAGCGTACTCTTCAGTTACATAATTCAGAAATACAAAATAAATGGTAGCGTATTCTTCAATTACATAAAAACTACGATGGAGATATTTTCGCGACTACTGAGTTGCGGAGGAGACCAGAGAATAAATAAATAAATAACAAAAATATATACCCAAAAAGTATGTATAGACCTGAGGACAGTCTCACACGGTGATCTCGAACCAGGTGGTTTCACTAGTCCCGTGGAGAAAACCAACAAAAAAGAACGAAAAAATGCGAATATCTATCCACTCAGAAATAGTTTATCAACAGGAATATCTGAGGAGAATCCGGGAGGGTCTGAGGAGAATCCGAGAGGGTCTGAGGAGAATCCGAGAGGGTCTGGCTTTGCTTGTGAGGAAATCGGCGGGAAACTAAGGATAAGGGTTTCCAATGGGGAAATTTATTAAGAGTTATAATTTTGTTTTTTAGTGGGGGGGGGCGACTAGGTTGTGAGTTCAGGGATGAAAAATATGAATAATTAAGTTACCGTTTACTTTATAGTTGTTACTTTAAGAAGTTTAATTCAATGGACTTTTGAAATCAATTGGGGAATTAGTCAAAGTCTGGTATCTCTTCCTGGTTTGCGGAGCAACAGGGGTAAGAGGACGGCGAAGCAAAGAAGACTTATTAAATTCGTCAACCTCATTGGCGCGGCGTAATTATCTGGGATTTGTTTGAGCTGGTTTAAGACCTTACCATTATAGAATTAATTTTATCGTATTAAGGGCTCCCCATTCTCTGGGATTAGGTGAAAAATTCGCCTCTATAACCTGGCCAAGCAAGAGAAATTACGTTTATTCACGGGGTAAATTTATGATAGAAGTGGTCAACACAGTGACGCTGAGATGGGGGGGAAGGGGGGGGGGTTAGTCACATGGTACTGAGACTCTGGTCATCCCCGCACATTACATGGGCCTTAGCCTAGGAAAAAAAATAGAAATATACATAATTAATTTTCCAGCACTACACGAGCCTTTCATCCGTTCTAGAATTTTTCACCTCTCTCTTTTCTCCTTACCAAAAAAAATAAAATAACACCTTCACATCCGAGTAATTAGAAACTCCCCTCACCACCACACAACCAAGCCAGGCTGACGAACTGCACGTGATCTCTGTCGGGAAATAACTCTGACATTCTCTCCCATACAATGGCTTGTGGGCCATATCACCACAATGTCCCTTGGAGACATAACTCGGCTCTTTCTCTCATCTCAAGGAAAAAGAAAAGAAATTCCACCCCAACCAGCCTCTTGACCTCCTGTGGTGTGAGGACTTAACCTTAAGTCACTCCGTCACTCTCTGAAACGAGATTCGGCCACCTCAGTACTCGGTTCCTTCCACTCGAACAGTCATTTACTCATCCACACATTCACTCACACCACGAGATACTACAGATGATTACGCGAAGCGCTCGCCACGTCCTGAAGTAAACCACCACAGAATGGCCCGAACGGGTTGTCGAGTGCAGTAGTAGTCTGCGAATTAAAGTGGTTCCTTATTCCTTCTCAAATTCTTACATCACCTCTCACATAGTACACATACCCGTCATACCACGATTCATTACAACCAGTCCAGCCAGACCATGCAAAAGTAAGGGGGGGGGACTCTATTTACCCCAAGCACTCTGCTCTTTTCTATACCGTTCTTCCAGCGACATTAACATTCCTCAATATAGTGTCTGGGACAGTTACGCACTCTAGGCGGTAACACTTCGGTTTCTATATCAGGTTGGAACACTGTGTCTTGAGCCGCAACTACGTACTCTTCCTCACTGTGAAACTGTTTGATCTTTTCTGCCGCTCTTTGCACCATCTTTCCCGAGAAAGGGTCTTTCACCACATAACCACCGCCTCCTCTTAAAACTTCCACCACCTTATATGGGCCGTCCCAACGAACACACAGTTTCTTACACACTCCTGACTCTGTAGTTTCTCGCTTCACCCACACCAACGCCCCAATGTCTACCTTCTGCTCCTTGCGTTTCCTGTTGGCCGCATTACGGTATTTCCGAGTCATTTTCTCGTGTGTTTCCCGGATCAGCCGGCGGACCACATCCACGTCTTGCTTGTCACCATCAACTGCGGGTAGCCTGGCACCCACCACTCGGGGCGCATGCCGGGAGAAAAACGCGAAGAAAGGTTGTTGGGCGATACTGGTATGGACGGCGGCATTCATAGTGGCCTGACACACAGGGAGTAGGCGAGGCCACCGTAGCGGGTAACCTCGGCACATGGAAGCCAAGATGGATTTGAGCGTGCGATGGAGTCGTTCGGTGATGGCGTTCCCTTGCGGGTGGTAGGGAGTCGTGTAACAGAGGGTGATGAGGTGTTGCTGGCAGAATTGTTGGAAGATCTGGGAGGTGAACTCGCCCCCGTTGTCCAGGACGATGAAGTGAGGAGTCCCGAAGTCGGTAATGTACTGCTTCAGCGCCTCTACAATTCCCTCTGATAGTTTGTTTTTGAGTGGATAGAACTTCACAAATCGGCTAAAGTGATCTACGATAGTCAACACATATCGGTAGCCACCACTGCCTGCAATCATATCCGTCAGGTCTATACCTATCCTATCTAAAGGCTTCTCTACTGAAGGTAATTCCTGATAAGGCTGCTGTAACCCTGGAGACGTTTTAAATTTTTGACAGGTAAGGCAATTCTTTATGTACTGGGTTACGTCAAACTTGAGATTACACCAGTAAAACAATTCTTCGGCCTTTTTAATTGTCTTTTTCTGACCCAGGTGGCCAGAAAGCTCATGTGCATGTTCTAAAGCTTTAGGAATCAGAACCTGAGGAACTACCAATGAATAATGAATGCTGCCATCAATGTTTTCCTTAGCGTAGTACAGCCAAAGGCAACAAAAATCCAATAAAAAAGGCCCACAGAGATGCCAGTCTCCAAATAGGGTCCAAATCAGTAGTCAAAAGTTGAAGGATAAGTGTCTTGAAACCCTCCTCTTGAAGGAGTTTAAGTCATAGGAAGGAGGAAATACAGAAGCAGGCATGGAGTTCCAGAGTTTACCAGAGAAAGGGATGAATGATTGAGAATAATGGTTAATCTTGCATTAGAGAGGTGGACAGAATAGGGATGAGAGAAAAGAAAGTCTTGTGCAGCAAGGCTGCAGGAGGAGGTGAAGCATGCAGTTAGCAAGATCAGAAGAGCACTTAGTATGAAAATAGTGGTAGAAGATAGCAAGAGATGCAACATTGCAGTGATGAGAGAGAGGGTGAAGACAGTCAGTTAAAGGAGAGGAGTTGATGAGATGAAATGCTTTTGATTCTACTTTAGCCATTTGTTTATGACACTGGTCTGTAGTTTGAGGGGTCATCTTTATTTCCTCTCTTGAAAATCGGCACTATATCCACTAGTTTCCAGTCCATTGGGACTCTTCCCTCTTTTAATGAATGTATTATGACTGAATTTTTTAGGCCAACTCCTGACTATACTCCTTTTAAAATCCAATTAGATACTCTGTCTGTTCTCGTGGTTTTCCTTACATCTTGGTCTTCCATTATCTTCATCACCTCCTACACTGTAACATTTAATTCATTCAACCCTGCATCAGTCATCTCTACATCCTCCTGCTCCTGAAAACCACTCTCTCCTGTAAAAACCTTCCAGAAACAGTTATTCATCACTTCAGCCATCCTTTCTGCCTCTTCATACACCACTCCATCAACTTGTAGTTTATTTATTCCAACATTGTTTTTTTTAATTTCCCATTCACATATCGGTAAAATAGATTTGGTTGGTCTTTGTATTTGTCTATGATCTTTTCATAACTTTTCTCCTTCCTGCATATTAGTACATATTTACTGTACTCTTCCATGTATTCCTTCCACTAGTCACTTCTTTAAATTCTCCTCCACCTTTTCCATGCTCCTTCTCTTTCCATTCTTGCCTCCTCACATCTTTTACTAAACCAGTCATTTACTCTTAAATCTTTTTGCAGATGTATCTCTCAATTCCTTCATTATATATCCCAAGCAGACAGTTCCACTTTTCTGCCACTCCTTTGTCTCCAGTCAATCTCCTTGAAGTATTTCCTTAATTCAGTGGAATTTGTGTATAATTCTGCCTGCCTTTTCTATAGCTCTTCTTCCTTCCTTATTCCATTTCCTCTTCTGTACCAAACTCAAGTTAAATGTGGTCACTCTTCCCTGTCAGGGTCTTGTAGTTGAGGTCTTCAATAATTTCTGGTTCTTTTGTGAATAAAGAATCCAATCTTGAGGGTTCTTCATTTGTTCTGAATCTGGTATTTTCCTTCAACCACTGAGTTAGAACATTATCTATTACTATTTTCAGTAATTTGCTTCCCCAGACAATTCACTTCCTTCTGACAACCAGTCCTCCCAACACACCACCTTACAGTTGAAATCCCTCATCAGGATTATATTGTCACTCTTTGCAATAAAGCTTTCCGTATGTTCACTTGTATTCATTAACATTTTTCCGTAATTCTCATTACTCCATAATGTCATTTTTGGTGGAACGTATACCACTGCATAGTTTCTCTTCCCTCCTTCTCTCCTCTTTCCCACCCTCATCACCTCTGCACTGCTTTCACCATATGTCACTTCACCAACCATCAAGTTCTTCACCAACAACACTCCACCTCCTTGTTTACATTTTTATTTCTCTTCCATTTATTGTATCTTACACCACCTATGTTGAGATTCCTGAATGTATCACTTAATTTGGTCTTTGTGATCCCCATATTTGATTTGTATTCTTATAATTAATTATTTAACTCTAGTAGTGCAGACATCACCTCATTCACACTTCAATATGACACTTTTAGTTCTTGCTTTCCCTCCCTGCCACCCTTACATACCACTTCTTTCTTTATCTTCATGTCTGTGACTCTCCAGTAAAACTCCTTCTGTTTTTTTTTTTTTTTTATGTAGGAGGGACACTGGCCAAGGACAACAAAAATCCAATAAACAAAAAAGCCCACTGAGATGCCAGTCCCAGACAAGGGTCCAAAACAGTAGTCAAAAATTGAAGGATAAGTGTCTTGAAACCTCCCTCTTGAAGGAATTCAAGTCATAGAAAGGTGGAAGTACAGAAGCAGGCAGGGAGTTTCAGAGTTTACCAGAGAAAGGGATGAATGATTGAGAATACTAGTTAACTCTTGCATTAGAGAGGTGGACAGAATAGGGGTGAGAGAAAGAAGAAAGTCTTGTGCAGCAAGGCCATGGAAGAAGGGAAGGCATGCAGATAGCAAGATCAGAAGAGCAGTTAGCATGAAAATAGCGGTAGAAGACACCTAGAGATGCAACATTACAGTGATGAGAGAGAGGCTGAAGACAGTCAATTAGAGGAGAGGAGTTGATGAGACAAAAAGCTTTTGATTCCACCCTGTCTAGAAGAGCAGTATGAGTGAAACCCCGCCAGACATGTGAAGCATACTCCATACATGGATGGATAAGGCCCTTATACAGAGTTATCAGCTGGGGGGTGAGAAAAACATTTTCAGAACGCCTAACTTCATAGAAGCTGTTTTAGCTAGAGATGAGATGTGAAGTTTCCAGTTCAGATTATAAGTAAAGGACAGACCAAGGATGTTCAGTGTAGAAGAGGGGGACAGTTGAGTGTCACTGAAGAAGAGGGGATAGTTGTCTGGAAGGTTGTGTCGAGTTGATAGATGGAGGAATTGAGTTTTTGAGGCATTGAACAATATCAAGTTTGCTCTGCCCCAATCAGAAATTTTAGAAAGATCAGAAGCCAGGTGTTCTGTGGCTTCCCTGCATGAAATGTTTACTTCCTGAAGGGTTGGACGTCTATGAAAAGATGTGGAAAAGTGTAGAGTGATATTATCAGCATAGGAATGGATAGGACAAGAACCTTGGTTTAGAAGGTCATTGGTGAATAATAAGAAGAGAGTGGGTGACAGGACAGAACTCTGAGGAACACCACTATTAATAGATTTAGGAGAAGAACAGTGACTGTCTACCACAGCAGCAATAGAACAGTCAGAAAGGAAACTTGAGATGAAGTTACAGAGAGAAGGATGGAAGCCGTAGGAGGGTAGTTTGGAAATCAAAGCTTTGTGCCAGACTCTCTCAAAAACTTTTGATATGTCCAAGGTGACAGCAAAAGTTTCACCAGAATCTCTAAAATAGGATGACCAAGACTCAGTAAGGAAAGCCAGATCACCAGTAGAGTGGCCTAGACGGAACCCATACTGGTGATCAGATAGAAGGTTGTGAAGTGATAGATGTTTAAGAATCTTCCTGTTGAGGATAGATTCAAAAACTTTAGATAGCCAGGAAATTAAAGCAATAGGACCATAGTTTGAGGGATTAGAACAGTTACCCTTTTTAGGAACAGGCTGAATGTAGGCAAACTTCCAGTAAGAAGGAAAAGTAGATGTTGACAGACAGAGCTGAAAGAGTTTAACTAGGCAAGGTGCAAGCACGAAGGCACAATTTCGGAGAACAATAGGTGGAACCCCATCAGGTCCATAAGCCTTCGGAGGGTTTAGGCCAGTGAGGACATGAAAAAACATCATTGTGAAGAATTTTAATTGGTAGCATGAAGTAGTCAGAGGGTGGAGTAGAGGGAGGAACAAGCCCAGAATCGTCCAAGGTAGAGTTTTTAGCAAAGGTTTGAGTGAAGAGTTCAGCTTTAGAAATAGATGTTATAGCACTGATACCATCTGGTTGAAGTAGAGGAGGGAAAGAAGAAGAAGCAAAGTTATTGGAGATATTTTTGGCTAGATGCCAGAAGTCACGAGGGGAGTTAGATCTTGAAAGGTTTTGACACTTTCTATTAATGAAGGAGTTTTTGGGTAGTTGGTGAACAGACTTGGCATGGTTCCAGGCAGAAATATAAAGTGCATGCGATTCTGGTGATGGAATTCTTAAGTACCTTTTGTGGGCCACCTCTCTATCATGTATAGCACAAGAACAAGCTGTGTTAAACAAAGGTTTCGATGGTTTAGATCGAGAAAAAGAGTGAGGAATGTACACTTCCACGCCAGACACTATCACCTCTGTTATGTGCTTGGCACACAAAGACGGTTCTCTGGCACAGAAGCACTAGTCATTCCAAGGAAAGTCAGCAAAATACCTCCTCAGGTCACCCCAACTAGCAAAGGCAAATGCCAGAGGCATCTTCAGTTAGGGGTATTCTGAGGGGGGATTGGAGCAATAGGACAAGATACAGATATGAGATTGTGATTGGAGGAGCCCAACGGAGAAGAGAGGGTGACAGCATAAGCAGAAGGATTAGAGGTCAGGAAAAGGTCAAGAATGTTGGGCGTATCTCCAAGATGGTCAGGAATACGAGTAGGGTGTTGCACCAATTGCTCTAGTTCGTGAAGGATAGCAAAGTTGAAGGCTAGTTCACCAGGATGGTTAGTGAATGGAGAGGAAAGCCAAAGCTGGTGGTGAACATTGAAGTCTCCAAGAATGGAGATCTCTGCAAAACGGAAGAGATTCAGAATGTTCTCCACTTTGGAAGTTAAGTAGTCAAAGAATTTCTTATAGTCAGAGGAGTTAGATGAGAGGTATACAGCACAGATACATTTAGTTTGAGAGTGACTCTGTAGTCATAGCCAGATGGTGGAAAATTCGGAAGATTCAAGAGCATGGGCACGAGAGCAGGTTAAGTCGTTGTGCACATAAACGCAACCTCCAGCTTTGGATTGAAAATGAGGATAGAGAAAGTAAGAGGGAACAGAAAAGGAGCTAATGTCAGTTGCCTCACAGCACCCCTGATCCAGTGCTTTAGACCTCACTGGGAGTAATTATCATTTTGGCAGGTGCCTACTGTCTCCTGTTCTGGTCACATTTTTTTTCTTTGGCTTCATTCAGCAGATGTTTGTCTTAGCTCTGTCTTGTTCATTCATGTCTCTTTTCACCCAGACATTCTTGTATTGATCTATTCTTGCCAGTTTCCATGACCTGGCCAACACTTCTTTAGCCACAACTTGTGACCTGAATCTTATCTTTAATGGGTGGTGTACTCCTTCTACATATTTACCATTTCTGTGCTCCTGGTCAATTTCTTCATCCCACTTGCTTCTTCTTGCATCTCTTCAGCTAATTTCTCAGTAGTCTCCATTCCCTGTCCTCCCTCTTCTGCTTTTTAGGTGTCCCTCTCCCCTTTAGTCCTAAAGCAATTACAGACTTTTTCTTTTCAACTGTGTCCCTTACAAGGCCCTTCTTCCCCATAATAACCTTAAGCACAGTTTTGGCCACAGTTTCTTCTTATACTTGTTCCTCCATGATCTTGAATTCAAAATATTTTAATTTGTGAGCCTTTCCAAGTTCAGCCTTGTTTTCATGCAGAACCCTGGCTGTCTCCTCACTGGCTTTGACTTTCTCCTCTTTATCTTCCACCTTTGCTTGCAGGTCATAAAATTTCTTTTTCAGCTCAGCTTGCCTTTTCTTAAAATCATGGTTCTCCTCTATCACAGGACTATTCTTCAATTATGATTCCTTCAGCCTTATGTTCATATCATCCAACATAATTTTCAGCATTAACACTACTCTATAAGTAATTTTACTTCGGCAAATCACTTGTCTGCTAGATGGTGCCGTTCACATGAGATACACTACACTTCGCCACACAGTCAGTTACTACGCAGACACCACACAAGTTAGACGTCGGTCCCGCCTCCTGTTCTGTTGTTACGACTTCTGTTATCGAGGAGTGATAGGAATATTACAGTTTTCTTGTTTGGATTGTGTATTATGATTTCCATTACCTGTTATAAGGGTGGAATATTGTCTTTAGTTATCCGTTACCTGATTATAGGGCGGAGTATTGCCTATGGATATCCGTTACCTGATAAGGGCGGAGTGTTGCCTACTTGAATCCGTTACCTGATTTAAGGGCGGATTATGAACTATAAATATCCGTTACCTTGTATAAGGGCGGATTATTGGTTATATGATATCAATTACTTGGTATAAGGCGGATTATTGGCAAATATTTTATGCTATATATATATATAACAATATTTGGGCACTCTCGTGAGCGGACATAGGTGCGAGATGGTTCCATCTTGTTACCCATTATTGGGGCAAGAGGAATATTGACTTATTTACAAGCCTGGGGGCATTTGACTTCCCAGATTATTATAAGGAAGGAGTTTTTTATTTAAAGTTACCCTGTGTGTGAGGTTAAGGCACCCGTGGGGTTATAAAAGGAACTGCTGTTAAAAGGGGTGGCATCTTGTTAACATTAGCCGCCATGTCTAGGACGCCTTCTGATGCTTGCCCCAGTCCTGAGAGATTCAGAACTACCAGCATGCCACGCACCTCAGCTAAGGTAAAGGGACTACACACGGGGAGTAAACATGAAGAAAGATACAGATCTAAGAGCCGTTCTACTCGTCATGAGAGGTTAAGTTACTCTCGGTCACCTTCCCCTTCTCCAAAATACGCTGGTGAAGACAGCAATGCGCCTTCTTTGGGCATGATTATGGATGCTTTGACTGAGTTGAGGAAGACATGGACAAGCTTAAGAAGGAAAATGGGGCTGTGAAGTCAAAAGCAGTTCATAACAATGCTCCCCTGTAGGTGTCAAATAATACTTTGATGCCTGATTCTCAGGAATCACAGGCAGGATTTTCTAGATTTAGAACTCCACTGAGGGAGGACAGTGATGAGGAAGAGGAAATCCAGAGGGATGTTCCTCATGATAGTATATTGTTACAAGGTGCTAAGAATTATGGACCCATGGAAACTGTCTCAAAAGAACTTGACAAGGAAATTGCTGCAATGGTGAACCACCTGTTTATTAATGGCATGAGGGAGGAAGATTACAAAGCCATTGTAGAGGATGAGGTAACATTTAGACCAAATAACTGCCATGCATTAACTCAAATGGATTGCAACCCACAGATCCTGGACGCACTGCCTGCAGAGGCAAAGAAGGCAGACTTCTGCTTAAGAGAAGTGGGAAAAAAGATATTACCAAGGCAGCTACTATTGTTGTAAAATCACTTACTGTGCTAGACAAGGTGGCACGTGATGAAGAGCACCAAATTATTGCAAATGAGGTGGCCATGCTCAATGGTGCATTAGCATTATTGGGTAATGCCCACTACAGAAATAACTTGAACAGGCGACATATCATAAAGAGGGACATTAATCCCAAATATTCTCATTTGTTTGCTGACAAGGCTCCATGACGGGTCTATTGTTTGGGGATGACCTGTCACAAGCCAACAGAAATATTGAGGAGGCAGAAAGGCTGAAAACCAAATTCACTTTTAAGAAGCCTACATCTTGGACTGCAAGCAGTGGCAGATTTGGTGGAGGTAAACAATGTAACTTTTTTGCCAAGGCCTCCTCCTGTGGATTCCCACCCAGATATCAGCCGTATGGTTTTCGCAGGATGCCCTCCAGTGGTGAACACAGGCGCTCCTTCCCTGCTCAAGCTTGGACAACAAAAAACGTGAGAGGCCGGGGTCAACATATCTCCCGGCATTAACCCAGGTGAAAGAACAATTTGAGGCTGGGCAACTTCACAAGTTTATCAATAAATGGCGTGTGATTACAAGTGACCTGTTCATTTTGGATATGGTGGAACATTTTCATCTGAATATAGATGAAGCTAATATCGGATATTTATTTAGAGAGGATATACAGTATGTCTTTAGTGAGGAAGATAAACTGATTATGCATTAGGAGGTTAAAAAATTGTTAGAGATAAAGGCCATCATAGAGACACATGGACAGGATCAACAAATACTTTCACCAGTTTTTCTGAGGAAGAATAAGACGGGGGATTATAGGATGGTGTTAAATCTTGAAAACTGAACAGGCATGTAGAATATACTCATTTTAAAATGGAAAATTTTGAACAAGTATTACAGTTGCTTAGTCAAGGAGATTATATGGCTTCTATAGACCTTAAGAAAGCCTATTATTCAGTAAAAATTGCAAAGGAACAACAAAAATATCTGTGTTTTAGATGGTTGGATAAGATTTACCAGTTCACATGTCTACCTAACGGGTTTTCGGATGGTCCTCGTCTATTTACAAAACTTCTGAAGCCAGTTTTCTCTACACTTAGGCATAAAAGCCACAACATCACTAGTTATATTGATGGTACGCTTCTGTATAGTAGCTCTTTGCTGAGATGTTTTGATTGCATGAATGACAACATTCAGTTGTTGCAGAGTGTAGGTTTCTGCATAAATGTGGAGAAATCTGTTTTCAGTCCCACTACGCGTATTGAGTATTTAGGTAACGTGATAGATTTGGTGGCCATGACAGTTACCTTGCCGGCGCGTAGGAGGGATGAGATTATACAGCATTGCTCTCTTTTAGTCAATAGACAAAGAAAAAATTAGAATTGTGGCAAGAATGATTGGCCTGCTGGTGGCAGCAATCCCAGCTGTAGAGATGGGGAAGATGCACTATAGGAGGATGGAAAGAGCAAAGATCAAGGCTTTGGAAAAGGCATGTGGAGACTTTAATAGATGGATGAACATTACAGAGGAGATTAGAACAGATTTAAACTGGTGGATTAAGGAACTGGAGAATCAAAACAGGAAAATATTCAGAAATGCACCAGATACTGAGTTGTTCACAGATGCTTAAAATCTAGGATGGGCAGGTTGCCAAAATAGCATCACTACCAATGGCAGATGGTCCCCTGAAGAGGTGCGTTCGCACATTAATGCGTGAATTATTGGCTATGTTATTCTCATTGAGATCTTTTACACATCTCCTTAGAGGTTTACACGTCAGGGTGTTATGTGATAACACCTCAGCGATTAATTACGTGAATGAGATGGGAGGTGTTAAGTCAATAGTTTGTGATGACATTAGTAGGAACATCTGGGAATGGTGTCTTAGTAATGGGATATGCCTGACAGCTTCCCACGTACCAGGCAAATGTAACGTCATGGCCGACGAGGCATCACGTTTCTTTAATGACGGACATGAGTGGCAGCTGAATGAGATGATATTTAAGGAATTGTGTTCTATATTTGGGAATCCTTGTATAGACCTATTCGCTTCACGTTTGAACAAACAAATGACTCCATTCTGTGCATGGACACCAGATCCAGAGGTTGCATATATTGATGCAGTTACAATTCCGTGGGCTAAATTTAAATTGGTTTACCTCTTTCCTCCCTTCTCTCTGATCTCTAGATGTCTGCTGAAGTTAAGGGAGGAAAGGACCAGAGGATGGATCATAGTGCCACTTTGGCCATCACAACCGTGGATGGGGGTGCTCCTTCGGATGCTAGTAGACGACCCTTGGGTCATACAGAGAAGGAAAAATGTGCTAATGCATCTGTCAACTGCTGAGGAACACCCAATAATGAAACACACAAATTTGATGGCTTGTCAGTTGTCCGGAAACAACTTGGAGAACGTGGCATATCTAAAGAAGGTACGGAAATCATTATGGCCTCTTGGAAACCAGCAACAGGTAGACAATACAACACTCACATCAAGAGGTGGACACTCTTTTGTAGTAGAGGGAACATTAATCCCATTGCACCATCTATAGCAGATATATTAAACTTTGTCTCGTAACTTTCAAAGGAATGTGGGTTATGAAAGCATTAACACGGTGAGAGGGACTCTATCTGCAATAGGAATTATGGTGGAAGGCTGCAGAGTGGGCAATCACCCAATTGTCAACAGATTTCTGCGGGGAGTCTTCAACTTACGCCCTTCTACACCCAGGTATGCGACGACCTGGGATGTGAAACTTGTATTACAAAAGATAAGAGTCATGGAACCACTACACAGCCTAACACTGAAAGACTTATCGCTAAAAATGGTGATGCTGATGGCAATGACACAAGCAGCCAGGATCCAAACTTTGCACTTATTGTTGGTGAATATGGCATTTGGAGAAGAATCTGTTTCAGTTTTGTTAGGAGGTAACATCAAGCAATGCAGGCTAAAATTTAATGTTCGTACTATTGTATTTAAGGCTTATCCTCAGGATTACAGATTGTGTGTAGTTAAGGCTATGAAAGAATATATAGAAAGAACTGAGAGGCTAAGGACAGAATCTGGAAATGCAGATGGGAGACTACTCATAAGTTATATAAAACCCCATAGGGGTGTTTCTAAGGACATGGTGGCAAGGTGGCTTAAGACCATGTTATGTAAGTGTGGGATTGATACCAAGAGGTACACAGCAGGTAGTATTAGACCTGTGTCAGTGTCTAAGGCCAAGGCACTGGATGTGCCTATTGCCACCATCATGGCAAAAGCTGGTTGGACGCAGGAAGCCACATTTGCTAAATATTATAATAAGGATATACAAGGGGAAATAGACCCTTTTTCAAGAAGCAGTGCCAGGCTCAGTATAATGTAAGGTTTGAAATGTTATCAGCAGTAAAAATCATGTTCTATTTTCATAAATGACAATGGGGTTTTTGTAATAGGAACTTTTATTTACACCTATTTACAAAATGTGAAATTTGACAGAACCCTTTACATACAACACCCACATGACTTTAAAATCTCATGTGAATGGCACCATCTAGCAGACAAGTGATTTGCCGAAGTAAAAGTACAGAAGTACATGAGACTTACCGTAGGTTAGTTGAAATGTGCTTCGGATTTTGAGAGGCACATCACGTCTGCTAGATGGTAGAGTTCACATGTCCTCCACTCCCTCCCTTTGTTAATTGATGATTCTTGGTTTACACAACAAAAATTCAAGGACTGGAAGGGTTGGGAGATAATATTTCATGTGGGTAGTTGTATCTTTAAAGACTGACTGTGTGGTGAAGTGTAGTGTATCTCATGTGAACTCTACCATCTAGCAGACGTGATGTGCCTCTCAAAATCCGAAGCACATTTCAACTAACCTACGGTAAGTCTCATGTACTTCTGTAATTTTACCTACAAGTGATTTTTCTTCAGAGCATCATCATCATCATCATCATCATCATCATCATCATCATCATCATCATCATCATCATCAGCCATAAACAACCTGTGTGCTGCCTTTTCATGGAGCTTCTTTCTAACACTCATTTTTGCCACTGCTGTTTAATTTAGTTAACACACTACTGTTTTAGATGGGACAGCACCTAGCATAGCTCCTACCCATTGCCAACCACTAGGTCACTGTGACACAGTGATGATATGGCAGGAGTTGGAGCAGCCCTGCACACCTGTCTGTCTTTTCTGGGGTCCCGTGTAATAATTATAATAATAATGATAATATTAAACGGTTTATTATTTAAGCAGTTAACAAACTGAAAATGTACAGAGGGAGTGGGGAAATACTTAACATTAATGTGTGTGTGTGTGTGTGTGTGTGTGTGTGTGTGTGTGTGTGTGTGTGTGTGTGTGTGTGTGTGTGTGCGTATCTTTCATCTCAGCAACCATACTTGCTTTCACTAGTGTGTGCATAGCACACATATCATGCAATATCTTTACTGGTCTCTTACCAGTACCATCCTCTGTTATTACATGACATAATTATGAAAACACCCCTGGCCTGTCTTCTTCTCTTGTTTCTGTCCTCTCTTCTCCCTCTGTAGCTCTTCTCTCCTTCGCTTGAGCACGCATATCATTTGGTTTGCCTTGCCAGTTGTCAGTGACACATAGTGGTCCATTGCACAACTTACTCAAAAGAATAGTGCCCAACTTGTCCACACATGAAGCAGCTGGTGCACACTTTGTTCTCAGCAGGATTAGGCCTCTGATTCACCTGCAAGGGACATAAAAAGGCTGTATATCCCTGCCATCCACACCTATAACATTGCGTCAGCCTTGCTACCTCACTTCCCTTGACTTATCATCAATTCCTTACCCCCTTGCCTTGTGATTAAAACATAATCCTTTGCCATCTTTGCCACCTCTCTTACCAACTTAATTGCTTCTCACACAAATACATTATAACTTTAGGGTTAATCCTCAGCAAAAACTACTCTTATAAGACAGCTTCTTTTGCCTCCTTGACACCACTCACACGTTGACCTCCTTTCACCATTTATTCAGGTTCTTTATTAAGTCATGACTGAAATCAGGAAATTCCTGAACAGAAGTCCTCCTGGCATTTCCAAACCTTAGCCTGTTGAATCCAGGTGTAATCTTGTATGCCCTCATGACCCCATCCTTACTCTTATTTACTCTCCTCATCCATCACTAAGGATACAGACAAAGTTTTCCTTGTCAGCTCAGTCCACTTTAACAGTGGCCATTTCCCTCTCTCCCATTCCATTGCAGTTGCTAACTCTTCAAATGCATTAAAAAATCTAGCTCATCCTCCATAAACTTGGGCATCAAGGACATTGTCTTATATATGAAATGCCTGTCTTTTCTTGCCTCACCCTTTCCTGCAACCAATCGGGCTAACTATAGCTTGTGCTCCTAGTCTCATCTCTCTCTCTCTCTCTCTCTCTCTCTCTCTCTCTCTCTCTCTCTCTCTCTCTCTCTCTCTCTCTCTCTCTCTCTCTCTCTCTCTCTCTCTCTCTCTCTCTCTCCATCTTGAGCCAAATTTCTACACAGAGCCTCCTCATATCAATGTCTTCCTTTTCTCTCAGTGTTGAGACAGTCATAATTTTATCTATTTTACCTGATTCCTGGAGGTGACTCAAGACTGCCTGCCATAATTCCTGCTAAGTTGCCCCAGACTTCACGTACAATCCATAATGTTCTACCAATTCTGACCATGTGGCCTTCCACATGGTCCCATGCACTCACACAATCAATCATGCTTTATCTCCATTGTGCAAGTGAGGTATGATAAAGGAGAGATCTTTTCTAACCTAATTCAAACATATACAACCAAATCTCATCTTCTCTTAACTCCTGTGTTAGAGGTCGGGTCAGCCCAGTGCTGATGTCCACTCACCTCCACAACTCCACTGAGAAAGAGAGTGACCCCGGGTCACACCACCTGACCTACCCGACACCAACTTAGTAGAGTTACCATATAACACCTTCTTTGTCAATGTAGTCCTTACCTACCCACTGGCTTCTCTCTCTTCTAAAACACAGCCCTTTCTTTTGTTCTAGTGACATATTCTTATGTTAACTACTATTTTTTTTTACAATTATAATACAATCACTTACATATAAAATACTGTTTCAACTCTACAACCCTCACTTTGACTGCATGGCCCACCATCCTTACCACTACTCAGGTTGCCACAAGTTGCCACATTACTCACCACTGTCTTGAGTTGCCACAAGTCACCACATGGGACTGTCTCATGTGCTCGTTGTGGTTGGGCTGTCTCAGGTGCTGGCTGTGGTGGGCTGTCTCAGGTGCTAGTTGTGGTGAGGCTGCCTCAGGTGCTGGCTGTGGTGGGGCTGTCTCAGGTGCTGGCTGTGGTGGGGCTGTTTCTGATGTTGTCTGTGGTGGGACAGTCTCTGGTGCTGGCTGTTGTGGGGCTGTCTCAAGTGCTGGCTGTGGTGGGGCTGTCTCTGGTGCTGGCTATAGTGGGGCTGTTTCAGGTGCTAGCCTTAATCCTATCATTATCTCATCATCTGACATTTTCTCTATTGTTTTCAATTCTTGTTTGTCTGTGGCCACTCTCATCTTGTCATACACTTGCTTGTAGTACAGCAATTTTACATTGGCTATTATTTCCTGATCCAGTGGTTGAATAAGTGACATGTTTCCAGGCAACAATTCAACTTGAACAGCTGGGTGATGGCCAACCAGATACCACACATACCCCAGTGCATTACCCACAAAACAACAAAACTTTCCCTTCCAAATTCCATTCTTTACACTTGCATAGTGCATCTGGTACAAGATGTTAATCAAACCATTCTTTTGACACATCATGTTCATGTGACCCTTAGAGTTAAAGGCCCAGTAAATGTCATCCAACTTATTCATCTTTGTCCCTTTATAAGCTCTGGGTCTCTTCAGTTTGTAGATAATAAAAGGCTTTGAACAGTGAGTGCTAGTTACATTGCAGGTGAGTAACATACTCAGTCTATCCATTGCCATTTTAACAATTGGTGCCTGTTTCTCAGTTGTGTTTCTCAGTTTATTGGAGACCTCTTCCAATAAAGGTCAGTTTCATCACAATTGTAGACTTAATCTAGGGTATATTCTCCCTGCTTAATAAACTCCTGGGCAATGACAGAAAATGAATCTGCAACAGCAGAAGCAGAACTTTCTCCCTGATATATGGCATGCCTTACTCTAATCTTTTCTTAAAGTTGGCAAACCAGCAATCTGAGACAATGGATAATGGAGCATCTTTAATGTTCTTTTTGCAGATGGCATTACAGAACAGTACAGCTTGATTTCTTATCTGTAGCTCATAGATAATGACTTCATTCTCAAACCTTCCACCAATCCACTGCTTAAGGTAAAATTCCACCACAGCTCTAAGGTGATTGGTGGATGAATAGTCAACAGCCATTGTGATGCATTTACATTGCCATTGAGTAACTTGTTTGATACTTTTAGGTTAACTTTTATTTCATCTTTCTATCTTAAAATTTCTCACTGTGTTTTTTGGAAATCCAGTTTGTTTCACTATTTCATTGTTCTTAAAGTTCTTTAAATAAGTTTGGTCACCTTGCCTTTGTTCTCCATGGAGTAGCAGTTCAATTTTTTACTCACTTGACCTGCACATTTCACAGATTCTTTATTCTTCACTCCACCACTTCCTGAGAGTTGAGCTGACATGGCATAAGGCATAATCCACCACCAAACACACAAGATGGAAATTTAGGTGGGGGTAGTGTGTGCAATAATCGACTATACAACTTGGACAGAGAGGGGAGAATGGCAGTGGGGTCAGTGGGAGAAGTAGTGTGAGTGGAGGGAGGGTGGATAGTAAAATAATTTCATACAGAGCATTTAGGCATGGCCCCTGTGATGATTTCCCAGCCCATCACTCTACTTTGTCAGTCACAATATTCATCTGTTTGTCTGATAATTTAACTATTTGTTGCTTCATTATGAATATGAATACATCCATCACTCAAGTAAAGACGAAAAATATATTGTTTCTTTTAGGATAATGGCAATGATTTTGATGTATATACCACAACACTTGACAATGTTGCTCTCTGAATATACCAAGATCACAGCCATGCACAACAAGTCAAGTGGAGGCAGGTAACCAAAATCACTTTCTCTGGTTATCAACAATGGTAACTTAGCCTCTTGCACCTGCCATGTATCCTCTTGTTCTTCACAATTGGAAGAAAGAATTTATTTATGAAAGAAAAAAATATATATACAATACCTTTAGAACTGTGTATTGTGCAGTATTGTTTTAACTGAACTTTATTATATTACCTAGATATATAGACCACATTTTTTTGTACAAAATAACACCTTATGAACATAACTTATGAATGGCAGTTTTTATGAATTAGATTCAAGTCTAACTAGTTCATGAAAACTGCAAAAAATTGTAATGAATTTTCATAATAAATTAAAACATGATCAGAAAAATAAGGTCCTTCTTTCCTATATACAGTAAAATTGACTTCACTTGTCACATATGGCTTGTGAACCTGTTACCTTTTACATATGGTGCCCAAACATCCAAGTTCAATTTGCTAACACTTGGTGATAGTTAAATGATAAATAGTTAAAAACAAGAAATAGAAAAAAAAAATATTTTGTTTTTAAGGGATACTAAAAGTTGAATACTTTATATTAAAAGCAAAACTACTCTAGGCTTAGATTAGGCAAATGAACCATTAATTGCATATGCTTACTATAATGGTTTTCCTGCCTGAAGATTTTTTTATCTGTTCAAATCTAGGCATGTCTACCATCTCCCAATCTCCGTGGCTCAAAAACTAATGCAACTAGATAAACACACACACACACACACACACACACACACACACACACACACACACACACACACACACACACACACACACACATTAATAAGGTATCTTATGACATATTTCAACCTTTCTTTTGTTTACCTGCAGATAGAGGAACTGACCATTAAATATGAACTGGGAAAAAGGAGAACCCATGAGAGTGACTCACAAAGCAACAGCATGACTCAAGGCATTGCTGATTTCCCTGTGGTGAGTTATTTTGTGATCAAATTTGAGAATTTAGGTTACAAGCTGTACATGGTTCATATATGTTTTGAATGTTGCATCCATCATTCTACTCCAGCATTAGTTCAAACTCACTTTAATGTGCATCAGTGATTTTAATAGACTGGACTAATTGTGAAGGAAAATTAGTCAGTTTTTATTTGCCTATATTAGTCATTGGTGTAGATACTATACAACTGTTGTGTTTTTGGAGGCAGAATGGGAATGTTAATGGAAATTGTTGTGTCTTGTATGGTTGAAAGGTATGGATATTATACAGTATCCATAGAAAGTCTTGATGCCATCTGAAAAAAAAAAAAAACATTGTTTATGGTTGGTGAGAGAATGATGATACCATTGAACAAATTAATATTTATTTGCATTCCCCTTCCTCTTTACAATATTCTGAAGGCTTTTGGGAACACTGGATACAAGGTTTTGCAAGTAAGGTTGTGAAAAACCTGCCCCATCTTCTTTATTGCACTCTCAAGCTTTGGCAATGACAATGTGTCCATACCATTCAGTATGACGTCTTCACATATGACCTTAAATTTTCAACAGGATTGATATCTGGACTATTCCCAGGACAGTCACAAATGAAGAGAATCTCACAGCCAGTCAGCCACTGCTTAACTGATTTTGCAACATGTGCAGGAGCAAAATTCTGCATAAACACTTTTGCGTGTGTATTTTCAAAGGAATCACACAAGACATCACTCAGAAGCTCTAAATAATTGTATTGATTTACTTTAACATTAGGAGGAAGAATAACTAGTTCACCAACTCTATAACAGGTAAAGTAGCCCCAAACCATAAATGATGCTGGGTGCTTCACAAACTGAGGTGTACTTGGATCCAAGGGATCACTGCCTGGCTTGCGATACACTGATGATGATGGTGTCCCAGCAACAGTGAAAGCCATCTCATCATTCCAGAGCACCATCTACCATTGCTCCTCACTCCAGACTAGGTATTTCTTACAAAATTTGATCCTCTTCTCCTTTTGTACTGCACTTAACAAGGGTTTCTTGTAGGCCCAATAATTTTTGTAGACCAGATCATCATGCAGAAGCTAGTGCACACTCCTCAACAGGCTGTGGGTTTTTTTCTTTGATTTCCTGTGCTGTCAGCCTTGGTTCTTTAGCAACCTACCTGGGTCTTCAGAGTGGTTTACAAGGCCTACCAGACTTGGGAAGTGGGGTGAGTGCCATAACCTTACCAGCGTCCTTTAAATGCTGTACCAACTGCTGTGTTGTTCTCAGCCTAACTCCTGTTTAACTGGAAATAAATGGGAGATTGTGGCCAGTCTTGTATAAAGTAAACACCTCCTTCCATTTCTCCTTGTTTGTAGTCATTTTGGGCTTGTTGAGGGGATGGGAGGAAGCAAAAATAGTAGCACAGTTAGTTAGCCTTTGTCTGGCACACCAGACAAACAAAACACCCTCTCTTTATGGCAGCTGAACAGCTATTGAAGTAACTCATACAGTGACACCTCTTCCCGGGAGAGCGTAGAAGGTTGCCAGTTTATGTTCCGAAAACATCAGAACATTTTGCCTTCCCAGGAAGGTGGTTGTGAGCCTCCTCCATTTACTGTGAAAAGATATGACGTTGGCCCCATGACATCAGGACTTTCCATGCATACTGCATATAAGGTTGAAGTAGAATTTTTTAAAATTAAGCTTGAAAATAAGTAACTTGAAGTATTTTGCATTTTAGGGATGAATAATAAGTTTAGATGGTAATGTTGATACCAGTTTAACTTGATCTATCTATCTATCTCACTGACACTTCTTATCCCTCTGGGAACACCCCCTAAGTGGATGCCTTTAAAAGGAAATTAGACAAATGAATGGATGAGGATGATAGGTGGAAATAGGTAGATACATTTCATACATGTGTAGACCTGATGGTTTCTTGCAGCTTCCTTCATTTTCTTATGTCCTTGTTTTCTAATTTTCAACAAAGATTTGGAGGGTTTATGGTGAGAAACTGTAGAATGTATGTCTCCATGCAAGACACAGTCACTTTTGTTTGGTGCTCAGCACACAGTGATGGGTCACTGGAACAGAAATGGTTATCATTATATGGAAAGTCTGAATAATACTTACTCATGTCCCCCAAATTATTGGAAGCAAAATACCAAAGGCACCTCCACTTTAGGGGATCCTGAGGAGAAATTGGAGCAATAGGACAAGATTCATATCTGAGGTTGTGAGCAGAGGAGCCCATTAAAGAAGACAAAATGGCAGAATAAACAGGATTACAGTTTATGGAAAGGTTGCTGGAGTTATTTCCAAAATGGTCAGGAATACAGGTAGACTACTGCTCTAGGCCATAGAGAATAGCAAACTTAAACACTAATTTACCTGGTTAGTCATTGAGGCAGATGAAAGCCAAGGGTGGTGATGAACATTGATGTCTTCAAGAATGGAGATCTCCACAAAAGGGGAGAGAGTCAGTCAAAATGTGCTGTTTTAAATAATGAATGTATCCTTTGTAGTTATAGAAGTTAGGTGTGAGGTATACAGCACAGTATTCTTACTCATTTTCTTTTTTGGAATCAGATCTTGTGACTTTTTAAATTTCATTGGTGTAATTTCAGGACCTTAGCCATTTAGATGATGGAGTTCCAGTTGGAGATGGCCAGCGTGTCAGCCTGAAATATCCCTGAATCTGGATGAAACTCCTTTAATCTGAAGTAAGATTGAGTTTTCATAATTTTAACGTTTTCTAGCATTCTATATCCAGGTTTTTGTCCTGCAGGATAATTTTTTAGGGTAATTTTAGTCGTCATGTCCACATTCCATCAACTACATGTCCAATGCCACTTCAGCTCTTTAAGTGCAAGCATCACCATCCTAAGCAAGGATCCTGAAACATTTATTCATGCCGCTGATGTGCATGTACTAAAAGCTAGATCATCAAAAATACACTTGCAAAAATTAACATCAGCAGTGAAAATATGTACGATCTTTTATACCAGGCTAGACTACTGAAGGTGATGGTGGAGGATATATTATATTAAGATGGAGTAAATGAAATCCTTGCCAGATTAGACATCACACAAAAAAACCCAATGCAAGGAAACTAAAAAAAATAGGATTCAAATTGCCAGAAATAAATTTACCCTCATTTAATAGTGATGTGACCAGGTTGTTAGAATTTTAAGATATGTATGACTGTTTCATTCATCAAAATAAAAATCTAACCAACATTCAGAAACTCACCCACATTAACTACCAGGGTGGTAGTGCCATACAAGTACTGCAGCAAGTAGGCACATGTTATGTACCAGCACTGTATATTTATAGCATTGATTTTTAAAAAATCATTGTGGCCATATTTTGACTGGGAGGCTTTTCATAGTTTGTCAGGACACTCGTCATACCTTTACCCTTCCGCTTCACTGACCATCACCCCCCCTCACCAAGCCTGTAGGCCTGCCAAGAGTATGGGTCACATTCCTGATCTGACCGCAGAACAAGTTGGATGTCTTGCTGGACAACAGATATCTAAAACATGTGAAATGTGTAGTAAATAGTGTTGTATAAAATGAAGAAAGCCTCAATAGCATCATTCTTTTATCATATAAAAAATATTTATTAAAGGAGTTTCATAAACATATTTTGTCACTTGTAAACTGCCTCATGAGTGAATAAAGTGCCTAAAACTGTTGTTTATATTGTTACTTCACCCACCCCTGCATCGCCATCCCTGCCAGAGTGCGGGCCACATAGCTCCTTCTGTTTGGCATGTGTGGGTGACCTGCAGCCTGCATCTCCCTGTTTGTCCTCGGCTGGCAACAGCTGTGGCTGTTCTGCTACACTAGCTATCACTCTCTCCCACACATCCAGGCCACATAAAGGCTCCAGAAAAGTATAGCCAAATAAAGAGGTTCTGGTGTCTTGGTTGGCAGATTGGGGGAAAAATGGAGCACTACACAACACAGGTCTTCTCACCAGTGTGACTCCTCTCTACTCTCCCACTTAAACTCCTTACCTCTTCCACTTGGCTAATCAGCACACATCCATACATCATGCCACTTTCACTCAACTAATCACACAAAACAAAACTGCAGTCACACCACCCACACACCAACACACTGCCTGAAGACAGACAAACACATGCAGCACATACAGCCAACATTCTACCCCTCTCCATGAAAAATTAGTGACCTTGCTCACCTACACTTAGCAAAAAAAGATGCACCAGGCCCCCTCTTCCAAGAAAACTAACATAAATGTCACAATAGGTGTAACAAGAAAATGATCCTCTTTTTATCTCAGTGGTTAAGTTTCTTCTCCATACCACATAGTCCTTGCTTCAAGCAGGGATCCTTCTTCTTGGTCTTTCCACCACAGGTTCTTCTTCTTCTTCTTCTTCTTCTTCTTCTTCTTCTTCTTCTTCTTCTTCTTCTGGTATGAGTAATATCTCCTCTTCCTTGTCTTTGTTTTCTTCCTCACTTCATGGCTCCCATTAGTGCATCAAGCATGTTGTCTGTGCACAGCATAGGGTAAGAGTTTTTAGTTGTAACCACATTAAGATTCATGTAATTGACACACACTCAGGTGGAGCCATCCCTTTTCTTCACTGGCACAATCATGGATGACCAGGGGTTAGACAATTTTTCAATAACTCCCTGTGCCTGTAACTCATTCACTGCATGTTTTACTTCATCTCTCTGCGCTGGAGCAATTCTTCTCGGCAGCTCTTTAACCCTTTCCTTCCGGCGCTTAAATTATCTTCCCATTTTGTATGACGGCTAAAAATGGTAAACCTAGAAACTGTCAGAAAATTGTTTGAATACTAATAATTATTTTCTCTTTGTTATTCTGAATACAATGATGTACTTTGTAGCTCGATGTGACCTCTGAAAGTTCAGTTTATGCCTTATAAAGGATTCCTCCTCCTCCCGCTGTGTGATCCGTCATCCAGCAACAGCCCGGAGAGCGATGACACCGCGCGCACACACACACACACACACACACACACTCTTTCTCTCTCTCTCTCTCTCTCTCTCTCTCTCATCTTGGAGGGGAAATTGTACACTTCCAATGAGAGAGAGAGAGAGAGAGAGAGAGAGAGAGAGAGAGAGAGAGATTTCATCCCTTTTCATATCAAGTTTCAGGCAAATAACATTATCTCTCTCTCTCTCTCTCTCTCTCTCTCTCTCTCTCTCTCTCTCTCTCTCTCTCTCTCTCTCTCTCTCTCTCTCTCTGACAAGTTACCTTCTACCATTTTATTGTAAAATCGAAGATAATGAAAAAAATTAACATGAAAGAATGCAAGAGTTAACCAGTATTCTCGATCATTCATCCCTTTTTGTGGTAAAATCAGGAACTCCCAGCCAGCTTCTGTTTTTCCATTTTCCTATGACTTGAATTCCTTCAAGAGGGAGGTTTCTAGACAAGTATTCTTCATTTGAGTACCGCTTTGGACCCTTCTATGGGACTGGCATCTCAGTGGATTTATTTGTATTGTTTTGTATTATATAAATTTTTTTTTCTGTTGGTTAGTGTCTCTCTTATATATATATATATATATATATATATATATATATATATATATATATATATATATATATATATATATATATATATATATATATATATATACAAAGAGGAGGCAGTACACACCTGACAAAACAATAATTACTCCCAGTGAGGTCTAAAGCACTGTTCATGGGGTGCTGTGAACTTATTAAACCCAGCTGTGACCTCACTGAACGTTTCCCTTTGTGTGCCACAACACAAGGGGGCAGTCACAGCCTGCCCTCTAAAGACAACTCTCTTCCTCCACACAAAAGTACAAGCACCTAATAACACACACACACTTCACTCAAAAAAAATTTAAAATCATCATGGCGTCTCCTACACCAGCCTCGGAGTCCCCATCTCGGGAGGGGACCATAAATGTCCCCAGGTCGGACTGCCTTCACATTTTTTTTCACATTCGCGTTCTAAGATCTAATTTTCAATCTGTAGAACACCACCTCTCCTCTTCTAAACCTCATCTTCTTTTCCTCACTGAAACTCAGGTGTCTGAGGCAACTGACAGCAGCCCCTTTTCTGTTCCCTCCTACTTTCTCTATCCTCATTTTCGATCCAAAGCTGGATGCTGCGTTTATGTGCGCAATGACTTAACCTGCTCTCGTGCCCACGCTCTTGAATCTTCCGAGTTTTCCACCATCTGGCTACAACTACAGAGTCACTCTCATACTATATTTATCTGTCCTATACCTCTCACCTAACTCCTCTGATTAAAAGAAATTTTTTGACTACTTAACTTCCAAAGTGGAACACATTCTGACCCACTTCCCTTTTGCAGAGATCTCCATTCTTGAAGACTTCAATGTTCACCACCAGCTTTGGCTTTCCTCTCCCTTCACTGACCATCCTGGTGAACTAGCCTACAACTTTGCTATCCTCCATGACCTAGAGCAATTGGTGCAACACCCTACTCGTATTTCTGACCGTCTTGGAGATACGCCCAACATTCTTGTCCTTTTCCTGACCTCTAATCCTTCTGCTTATGCTGTCACCCTTTTTTTTCCGTTGGGCTCCTCCAATCACAATCTCATATATATATCTTGTCCTATCGCTCCAATCCCTCCTCAGGATCCCCCTAAGCGAAGGTGCCTCTGGCGTTTTGCCTCTGCTAGTTGGGGGGACCTGAGGAGGTATTTTGCTGATTTTCCTTGGAATGACTACTGCTTCCGAGTCAGAGACCTATCTTTGTGTGCTGAGCGCATAACAGAGGTGATAGTGTCTGCCATGGAAGCGTACATTCCCCACTCTTTATCTCGTCCTAAACCTTCTAAACCTTGGTTTAACACAGCTTGTTCTCGTGGTATACATGATAGAAAGGTGGCCCAGAAAAGGTGCTTAAGCCTTCCATCACCAGAATCTCATGCACTTTATATTTGTGCCCGGAACAATGCCAATTCTGTTCTCCAACTGGCCAAAAACTCCTTCATTAACAGAAAATGTCAAAACCTTTCAAGATCTAACTCCCCTTGTGATTTCTGGCATCTAGCCAAAAATATCTCCAATAACTTTGCTTCTTCTTCTTTCCCTCCTCTATTTCAACCAGATGGCACCACTGCTATCACATCTATTTCTAAAGCTGAACTCTTCGCTCAAACCTTTGCTAAAAACTCTACCTTGGACGACTCTGGGTTTGTTCCTCCCTCTCCTCCACCCTCTGACTACTTCATGCCACGTATTAAAATTCTTCGCAATGATGTTTTCCATGCCCTCGCTGGCCTAAACCCTCGGAAGGGTTATGGAGATGATGGGGTCCCTCCTATTCTTCTCCGAAACTGTGCCTCCATGCTTGCACCCTTCCTAGTCAAACTCTTTCAGCTCTCTCTGTCAACATCTACCTTTCCTTCTTGCTGGAAGTTTGCCTACATTCAACCTGTTCCTAAAAAGGGTGACCGTTCTAATTCCTCAAACTACCGTCCTATTGCTTTAATTTCCTGTCTATCTAAAGTTTTTGAATCTATTCTCAACAGGAAGATTCTTAAACATCTATCACTTCACAACTTTTTATCTGATCGCCAGAATGGGTTCCGTCAAGCCCGCTCTACTGATGACCTTCTGGCTTTCCTTACTGAGTCTTGGTCATCCTCTTTTAGAGATTTTGGTGAAACTTTTGCTGTTGCCTTGGACATATCAAAAGCTTTTGATAGAGTCTGGCACAAAGCTTTGATTTCCAAACTACCCTCCTATGGTTTTTATCCTTCTCTTTGTAACTTCATCTCAAGTTTCCTTTCTGACCGTTCTATTGGTGCTGTGGTAGATGGTTACTGTTCTTCTTCTAAATCTATTAACAGCGGTGTTTCTCAGGGTTCTGTCCTGTCACCCACTCTCTTCTTATTATTCATTAATGATCTTCTAAACCAAACTTCTTGTCCTATCCACTCCTACGCTGATGATATCATCCTACACTTTTCCACGTCTTTTCATAGATGTCCAACCCTTCAGGAGGTAAACATATCACGCAGGGAGGCCACAGAACGCTTGACTTCTGATCTTTCTAAAATTTCTGATTGGGGCAGAGCAAACTTGGTATTGTTCAATGCCTCAAAAACTCAATTCATGCATCTATCAACTCGACACAACCTTCCAGACAACTATCCCCTTTTCTTCAATGACACTCAACTGTCCCCCTCTTCTACACTGAACATCCTCGGTCTGTCCTTTACTTATAATCTGAACTGGAAACTTCATATCTCATCTCTAGCTAAAACAGCTTCCATGAAGTTAGGTGTTCTGAGATGTCTCCGCCAGTTTTTCTCACCCCCACAGCTGCTAACTCTGTACAAGGGCCTTATCCGTCCATGTATGGAGTATGCTTCACATGTCTGGGGGGGTTCCACTCATACTGCTCTTTTAGACGGTGGAATCAAAAGCTTTTCGTCTCATCAACTCTTCTCCTCTAACTGACTGTCTTCAGTCTCTCTCTCACCGCCGCAATGTTGCATATCTAGCCGTCTTCTACCGCTATTTTCATGCTAACTGCTCTTCTGATCTTGCTAACTGCATGCCTCCCCTCCTTCCGCGGCCTCGCTGCACAAGACTTTCTTCTTTCTCTCACCCCTCTTCTGTCCACCTCTCTAATGCAAGAGCTAACCAGTATTCTCCATCATTCATCCCTTTCTCTGACAAACTCTGGAACTCCCTGCCTGTTTCTGTATTTCTACCTTCCTATGACTTGAATTCCTTCAAGAGGAAGGTTTCAAGACATTTATTCATCAATTTTTGACCACTGCTTTGACCCTTTTATGGGACTGGCATTTCAGTGGACATATTTTTTATTAGATTTTTGTTGCCCTTGGCCAGTGTCCTTCCTACATAAGAAAAAAAAAATAAATAAATATATATATATATATATATATATATATATATATATATATATATATATATATATATATATATATATATATATATATATATATATATATATATATATATATATATATATATATATATATATATATATATATATATATATATATATATATATATATATATATATATATATATATATATTGTGAGGGAAAACGGGTATACCGCTTACGGTATAAGCGGGAAGGAGATCTTATGAAGCTAGAAAGATCACCGAACATCATAGGTAGTGGAGTTTAGGGGGTACACATAGTACAGCAGTAGAGGCAATCAGAAGCGAGATGGGGTGGAGCACATTCAGGGGAACGAAAGTGAAAGGAAAACCTAATTTACTTAAGAAGATAGAGGGACTCAGCGAGGAAAGGTGGGTTAAAAAGATACTCAGTGTAGAGGGAAAGTCATCTTTTGGCCAAAAAAAATGGAACGGTGAAATGAAGAGGAAGAGTGGCAGAGGTTACCTAGCAAGATGGTGAGGAAAAAAATGAGAATGCTTAGGTTAGATGGTTGAACTTTATAATAATGTCACTGAGTCATGCTATGATGATATGTGTAAATAAGGAGGTAGTTATGAAAGAAGGCACACAGTGGTTTAATTTTGAGGTTGAAAATGCTATAATTCAAAGGAGGAGGAATAAGAGGAAATGGCGTAAATTTTGCAATAAGAAGACACGGCAAGAGTATATTAAGTCTGAAAGTAAGGTTAGTAAGATAATAAAGAAATGGAAATATATTTATTTTAGGGAGAATTTTTTGAGATTGCCTCCAAGGTAAAAAAAACTTTACCATCTATTTGATATAATCTAACACATAAAATGAAGAGAAATAATTTAGCAATTGTTATTCAGACATTGCATTCGAAAATTTTAAAAAAAGTAATAGACTGCTCTCAAGGAATACCCCGAAGACTCTGTCGAGACTTCCTACGTGATGCTCCATATTGTAAGTTATCGTGCATTACGCCCATTACCTTTAATAAACTAAATACATTCATGAAGAGAATCAAGAAAACCTGTTCTAAGTGGCCTTATGCCTATTTTTTTTTAACTTTTTTTACTTGATGAGAGATAAGCACTTCTCAAATATTATATATATATATATATATATATATATATATATATATATATATATATATATATATATATATATATATATATATATATATATATATATATATAATCACTGAATACTGCAAACCTAAGCATCATAATGTTCTTTTCAATCAAGTGAAACATTTACGATCTAGGAATACCCTGATAGCTCTTTGGTGAGGAAAACGGCACAAAAAAAGGTAAGGTGAGTATATTAACACGGCAAAGACAACAAGGTAACCACACGATGACCAAACCACTGTTGACTGCGAGGATTGGCCCGCTGAATTACCGGCGTTGGGTGCACCGTTAAGAATCCACTCATCAGAAGGCCGGGGAAGTGAAGTCCTCAAGCTGGAGTGAGGTGGGGAGTCAGTGGTAATGTCTGGTCGGCCGGTAGAGCCAAGAGGGAGAAACAGCACGAAGCCCATACGTGCAGCTTTCTGCACGTATGGGACCCACTGGTCCCATAAAATAAAGATATGTTGATCATAAAACTTAGTTTTTGTGGTTAAAACAATGAATTTACATTTTTGTCTTATTTTATTATAGTATGGGTTACTATTGGTTTTCATGTCAAGTAAAGACTTTTGCAAAATTTCAGTTGTTTATCTAATTGCTTTTAAAATGCTTTTAAAAATATAAATTATTCTAACGATTTTTTATTTTAATCATCCCCATCCATAAATCAGTCTAATCTTCTCTTAAAGCTCCCTAATGTTTCAGCACTAGCAACTTGATTACTAAGTCCTTTCCATTCATCTACTGGACCCACTAATCAAGTTGTTAGTGCTAAAACATTAGGGAGCTTTAAGACAAGATTAGATGGATTTATGGATGAGGATGATAGATGGAAACGTATATTTCATACAGGGACTGCATGGGAAATCGCTTGGGATAGTCAACCAGGTGAGCCTGTGAATGCTGACTCCCTTACTTCTTTTGTTCAAAGCACCATTGTCATTACTTATGACATATATGACTCCACCTTGTGATTAAGATTACATGGTAATGATTAAGCAGGCAAGCAATGACTGGATTTTCTCTCTTATTTATATAGCAATGCGTACTGTGTCAATAATTAATTAGATTACATGAAGCAAATAATATATATATATATATATATATATATATATATATATATATATATATATATATATATATATATATATATATATATATATATATATATATATATATATATATATGATTTTTTTTTAATGTAGGAGGGACACCGGCAAAAGACATAAAAAAAAATCCAATAAAAAAAAAGCCCACTGAGATGCCAGCCCCTGAAAAGGTTCAAAAGCGGCAGTCAAAAATTAAAGGATAAGTGTCTTGAAACCTCCTTCATGAAGGAATTCAAGTCATAGGAAGGTGGAAATACAAAAGCAGGCAGGGAGTTCCAGATATTACCAAAGAGAGAGATGAATGATTGACAATATTGGTTAACTCTTGCATTAGAGAGGTGGATAGAATCGGGGCGACAGAAAGAAGAAAGTCTTGTGCAGCAAGGCCGCGGGAGGAGGAAAGGAATGCAGTTAGCAAGATCAGAAGAGCAGTTAGCATGGAAATAGCGGTAGAAGATAGCAAGAGATGCAATATTGCGTCGATGAGAAAGAGGCTGAAGACAATCAGTTAAAGAAGAGGAGTTGACAAGATGAAAAGTTTTTGATTCGACCCTGTCTAGAAGAGCGGTATGAGTGGAGCCCCTCCAGATTGTGAAGCATACTCCATACATGGTCGGATAAGGCCCCTGTACAGACTTAGCAGCTGGAAGAGTGAGAGAAACTGACGAAGACGTCTCAGAACACCTGACCTCATAGAAGCTATTTTAGCTTGAGATGAGCTGCGAAATTTCCAGTTTAGATTATAAGAAGGCGAGGATGTTCAGTGTAGAAGAGGGGGACAGTTGAGTGTCACTGAAGAAGAGGGGATACTTGTCTGGAAGGTTATTTCGAGTTGATAGAGGAAGGAATTGAGTTTTTGAGGCACTGAACAGATTTGCTCTGCTGCAATCCGAAATTTTAGAGAGATCAGAAGTAAGGGGTTCTGTGGCTTTCCTGTGTGAACTGTTTACTTCCTGAAGAGTTGGACGTCTACGAAAAGACATGGAAAAGTGCAGGGTGGTATCATCAGTGTAGGAGTGGATAGGGCAAGAAGCTTGGTTTAGAAGATCATTAATGAATAATAGGAAGAGAGTGGGTGACAGGACAGATCCCTGAGGAATATCACTGTTTATAGATTTAGGAGAACAGTGACCACAATAGTAATAGAACGGTCAGAAAGGAAACTTGAGATGAAGTTACAAGAGGGAATGATAGAAGCCATAGAACGGTAGTTTATAAATCAATTCTTTTTACCAGACTCTATCAAAAGCTTTATATATCTCTGAGCTAACAGCAAAAGTTTCATCAAAATCTCTAAAAGAGGATGACCAAGGCGCGGTAAGGATCACCAGTAGAGCGTCCTTGACGGAATCCATATTGGCGATCAGATAGAAGGCTGTGAAGTAATAGATGTTTAATACTCTTTCCGTTGAGGATAGATTTAAAAACTTTAAATAGGCAGAAAATTAAAGCAATACGGCGCAAGTTTGAGGGATTAAAACGGTCACCAGGCTCAAATACCTTTTGTGGGCCAGCTCTCATTCATGCATAGCACGAGAACAGATATAACAGGTGTTATATCAAGGTTTGGAAGGCTTAGATTGAGAAAAAGAGTGAGGAATGTACGCTTCCATGCCAGACACTATCACCTCTGTTATGCGCTCGGCACGCAGAGACGGGTCTCTAACACTGAAATAGTAGTCATTCAAAGAAAATCAGCAATATACCTTCTCAGGTCCTCCCAACTTGCGGACGCCAGAGTCAACTCCGCTTAGGGGGATCCTGAGGAGTGATTGGAGTGATAGGACAAGATACAGGTATTAGATTGTGAACGGAGGAGCCCAACAAATAAGATAGGGTAACAGCATAAGCAGAAGGATTAAAGATTAGGAAAAGGGCAAGAATGTTAGGCGGATCTCCATATCGGAATGGAATATGAGAAGGGGGGATAACAAAGTTAAAGGCTAGTTTACCAGGATGGTGAACATTGAAGTCTCCAAAAATGGAGACCTTTAGAAAAGGGAAGAGAATCAGAATGTGTTCCACTTTGGATGTTAAGTAGTCAAAGAATTTCTTATAGTCAGAGGAGTGAAAAGGTGAAATTTAGTTTAGATAAATTTTGTTTGAGAGTGACTCTGTAGTCGTATTCAGATGATGGAAAACTCGGAAGATTCAAGAGAGTGGGCACGAGACCTAATTAAGTCGTTCATCATATAAACGCAACACCCATCTTTGGATTGAAAATGAGGATAGAGGAAGTAGGAGGGAACAGAAAAGGAGCCACTGTCAGTTGCCTCAGACACCTGTGTCTCTGTAAGGAAAAAGAAGATGATGTTTATTAGAGGAGAGGTGGTGTTCTACGGATCGAAAATTAGATCTAAGACCACGAATGTTGCAATTAATGTAACTCACGAAGAAAATCTTGGTTTCAAGACACTTAGGGTCGATACCAAAAGAGTGTTCCGACCTGGGGACATTTATGGTCCCTTCCCTAGAGGAGGAGTCCGAGGCTGGTGTAGGAGTCGCCATGATAATTTTGAATTTTGCGTTAAGGGGGTGAGTGTAATTAGATGCTTGTAATTTTGTGTGAAGGAAGAGAGTTGTATTTAGAGGGCAGGCTGTGACTGCTTCCTTGTGTTGTGAGACACAAAGGGAACGTTCAGTGAGGTTACAGTTGGGTTTAATGATAAATTCACAGAACTCCCTGATCCATTACTTTGGACCTCAGTGGGAGTAATTATCGTTTCGGCAGGTGCCTACTGTCTCTTCCGGTGAGCCTACTGCATCCTCCATAAACAGTTTTTATGCAGGAAGAAAATAGCTTGACCCTAGAACATGAAAAATAAATCAACAAAAGGACAGGAATAGGATGGAGTGCTTTTGGAGAGCCAAGCAATGTAATGAAGAATAATCTCCCACTCTCAAAAAAAAAAAAAAAATTAGATAGGTAATAGGTGCATTTTACCAGCTATAACATATATTTCAGAGAGCTTGGAACCTGTACGAAGAATAAATTATTAGTTAAATAGTTATGAATCTATGGTATACCGTAAAATGAAATGAGATGTGAGGCAGGAGCCTTAAAAATTACTTACATGGTAAAGCAAAGGGAGTAGTTAGTGTCCATGGAGGAATAAAAAATTGTACTAGTTTACTAATATCAAGTGGACTCTGTATATCCAAGCACATCCAGAGTCCTTGCTAACATTACTACCCGTGGTTTTGCCACATTATGTGGTACAACAGACTAGAGTGGGTCTCCTGGAATTTTTCATTTGAGAGAGATATGAGGTGATTTGGTACCTACGGCTTTGGTTACTAAAGGGATTACTGGGAAGTATTACACTCAGTTTTATGAGACTTTAACATAATGCATAAATCTCTTTTTTTTTGCAGCCAGTTCTTAAACAGTTGAAGTTAGTGGGCATGATAAATCAGGAAAAATTTGCTCTCAAATGGTGTGGGTTATGGTAAATTCCAGTATACAGTGTCCTTGCCTCTTATTGTTACCGAGTGATGATGTACGTTGTGCGCCTGAATACTAGTCTGAGAGACGCTTCTGAGTGTTGCCCGTTACCCGTGATTGGAGAATGAACGTGTGTGTCTTGTGTACCTAACCGTGCCATTATCACCGAGGGTACTGGGTCACCAGATGTTGTGAATAAAGTTACCTCGCTTTCACCGCTACTAATAAGTACAAATCTTTGTATCTTGAGACGAAGCGGCTAGGAGCTGTTGCAACAAACTATAGTAGGTGAAACATAGCTTATTCTGGACCATATTCTTTTCTT
The DNA here is from genome assembly GCF_035594125.1 of Scylla paramamosain. Taxonomy (NCBI): domain Eukaryota; kingdom Metazoa; phylum Arthropoda; class Malacostraca; order Decapoda; family Portunidae; genus Scylla; species Scylla paramamosain. The sequence goes on from NC_087177.1 coordinate 18,857,852, forward strand.
TGCAGAGATAAAACTAAGCGACTATACACAGTCAAGCGTTTAAGTAAACACAGAGGTCTTCATATCATGATTGCATATATATAAAATATACTAAGTTCACTTAACTATGGTCCACAGATTAAAGTAATAATATAACTTTCGTTTCAATTTTCCATAGACCTATTTGATATCTATGTTAAACAAGAAAAAAAAATAATATTGTTTTTATACTAAAGGAGTGCGATCGTCACATTACCCTAAATTATATCACTTAACAATTGTGCCTAGTAGTACGTACACTTGTAATTTCCAGTTTGATTTTTACACGTGGTGTACAATACCCCTTTCTTTTTCTTTTTTTCTTTTTCACCTTTCTAAAACTCCATATATCAATGTAACCTGTTATCTATCCTATGTTTTGTCTTTATTTTATGTTCGTATTCATGTGCACCATCTACGTATTTTCTTGTAAGAGCATATTCCCTAGTTTCTCTTCTCTTATTCAATCTCCCTCTGTATCATTTTCTCTTGCACCAACAACGTATTTCCTTTCAGAACTGTCATTCACTCATTTTCCTCTTATGTTCTGTCTCACTATTACGCTTTCCTTTTTAAATGACGACTTTATAAACTTCCTTTAGCGTAACATCGGTTCTCATTTCTATCCTAAACATTGATGTTGATAAGCTAATGGATACTACAAGGTGTAATAATAATAAATCAACACTTCGTTAATTTTACGGAGCGAACGTAACATCACTCATTCGGTGTAGGACCAGAGGTTTCCCCGATTATAATGCCAGGAAAGAAATAGTAAGATATTTCAGGTGGCCGGGGACTTACTCTGTGTAGGAGCCATTCTGTACCGCTGCGCCGGCCCGGGCCGAGGCACTCATAATTATGTAAGATCCAGTCACCTCGTAATCTGTAAAGCCCCATCAGAGATTTTTACCAGGCCTCGGGGAGCAGGTCTATACTCTTACAGAAGTCTCTCAAGTTAATCTAGTGAGAGCAACGCATACCTTGTATGTACTTGTATGTCGGTGTTTCAACTGCCGCAATGAGAAAAAAGGTACTAAACTCACCTTGATACATCTCAAGAGTGATCAAAGTGAACCAATTTTATCCATATAGCAGTAGTAACAGTTCTACCCACTTGAGCACTCAGACTATTTGGGTGTACATGATATTCTATTTTCCCATTGATGAGTTAACCAATCTTTCATTTTCAGGCTTGTTATTCGGATTCGTGTTGACGCAGCCGATTCACTGGTCTCCTTGGGCAAGAAGTTTGGTGTGCTTCCTGGTGATGCAGAAACACTTCTGGTTGCTGCTCACACTCTAGGATTGAATGTAGTTGGAGTAGCTTTCCATGTTGGCTCTGGCTGTCGGGACCCTTCAGCCTTCCACCAAGCAATTATTTCAGCTAAAATGGTTAGTTTTAAATTAGGAACTGTGAAGAGGAAGTTGATGTCTAAGATAGAAAATCACATGCATAAACGCTGTCCCTCATACTGTTTTGATTCATTAACATGTAATTGGAATATATATATATATATATATATATATATATATATATATATATATATATATATATATATATATATATATATATATATATATATATATATATATATATATATATTTATCTATTTATTTATTTATTTATTTATTTATATATTATTATGTGGGACGTAATTAGAGAGAAAGGCGAAGGAGACAGGAGGAAAGACATAAGAAAGTTACGTGGAACGAAGATGTACAATATACTATAACTACCGAGCCGCTCGCCCGAGGAGACTACTGCAAGATTTCCTGCGCACAGTTTGTATCCTTCTTGTAGGTTCTCGGGCAACATAAAGTCACAAGTTCCCAGTGCTTTTAATGTGTAGACAGGTACAAGTACGTAGGTGCGAGCCGGTGGCGGCGTGGTACAGAACTCAATGATTAATACAGAGCAAGGGGCGAAGTAAACACTAGTGAAACAGTGAAGCATGAAACCAATACAAACTATGAACCCTAACCAATACAGTGAAGCCCCGTAACAATGAAGCATTGATACTTCACACATCTCCCCCTTCCTCTTCACGTTCATTAACTAGCTATGAACGTAAGGCTATACGCGCTGAGCGGCGTATGGGTCCGTCGGCTTCCCAACGGCGGCGTCGGCGTGCGTTTGGGGTGGCGGGATCGGGGATCTTCTGAGCTGGGGGGTGTAAGGGCTGCCCGTCGTGACTGTCTCTTTCCGCGGTAGATGGGGCAGGGACCACACGAATGAAGCGGCGATTCTGCCACAATACGCGTCCAGCGGTAGTCTTCACCAGGTAGTCGCGGCTCTTGCCAATCCCCATGACTACGCCCACTTTATCCCATCGCCTAGTGACGGGATCTTGGAGCCTGACGTGGGCGCCAAGGTCAAGTGGTGGCAGGGGGCGGGCGTGGGCGTCATAGCGTTCCTTGACAGCCTCGGTCCGCGCGGCAGCACGACGATCACACTCCTCGGTCCTCTCTTGCCACTCAGCCGTGAAGGAGACGCTGTGGGCGGGGACGCAGGAGCGTAGCGGGTGGCCGAACAACACCTGGGCAGGAGAACGGCCGTCCTGTCGCGGTGTGTTTCGTAACTCCAGCAGCCCGCGGTCGAAGTCCTCGGTGAGTGTGCCAGAAGGGGCCGTCTTCATCACCAGCTGCTTCACCGACTTAACTGCTGCCTCAGCGTGGCCGTTGCTCTGGGGGTAATGCGGCGAAGAAACCTCGTGCCGCACGCCCCAGCGACGCAGAAAGTCTTGAAAGTCGCGGCTGGTAAATTGCGGGCCCCCATCAGTCCGAAGTCGCACAGGTACACCAAGGTCTCGAAAGAACCTCTTGAAGAAGGCGATGGTGGCGGAGGCGGTGGTGTCAGACAAAAACAAAGCCACCACAGGCCACCCCGAGAGCCTGTCTGCGTACACGAGGAAGGACTTCCCCGCCGTGCTGAAAAAGTCTGCAGACACACACTCGAACGGCCTGGAAGGCACTTCCTCAGTCATCAGGGGCTCCCGCTGCTGGCTTGGCTGCAACACCTGGCACAGCTTGCACGCCCTTACTACGTTGGTGATGTCCGAGTTGATCCCGGGCCACCACACTGTCTGACGCGCACGGCGCTTCGTGGCCTCCACTCCGCGGTGGCTGTCATGAAGCCGCGCCAAGACCTCACGTCGAAGGGTGGAGGGAACCACAATGCGGGGCCCGAGAAGAACAAGCTCGTCGTCGTGGTAGAGATTGTGACGCTCCTTCCAGTAGGGCCGTAAGGCAGGGTCTAGGCTGTCGTGGGTAGAGGGGAAGCCTCGGGTTACGCACTCAAGTAGTCTGGTGTAGATCACATCCTCTCGAGCTGCTGTGCGTATCCCGTCCAGCACCGGGTCTCCTGTAGGCGATCTGGCATCCAGTGTAGCAGCACGAATAGCTACCATGACACGGACGTGTGCGTAGGCCTCTTTCCCAAGCGCCACGTCCTCAGGAGACGGCTTGTCCACCGGTGCACGAGATAGGGCGTCGGGAATGGCGAGAGACTTACCCTTACGCCACTCTGCCGTGAAAACATACCCAATGATCTTTTCTTTCAGGCGTTGCAGTCGAGGGTTGTTGATGGCGTCGAGCGTATACGAGTTGAGGATGGGAACGAGGGGCCTGTGGTCTGTCACGATGGTGAAGCGAGGCAGACCTAGTAGGTAATACCGGCACTTAGCTATGGCCCAGACCACAGCTACGAGCTCCAGCTCGATAGTTGCGTACCTCGTCTCCACGTCTGCTAGAAAGCGCGACCCGCACTGCACCAGACGCCACTGACCATCTCCGTGGTCCTGTAGAAGGGCGTAACCCACGCCATACAGGCGCGAGGCGTCCGTCTGCAACAAAGTGGGGAGGGACGGGTCGAAGTGTGCGAGCACTGGCGGTCGCGAGAGTGCCATCTTCACCTTCTCAAAGGCCAAGTCGTGGTCCGGAGTCCATGTGAAGGCTCGGCGGGGGCTCAAGAGAAGACGCAGGGGCTCTGCTGACGCAGCAATCTGTGGCGTGAACTCTGCTAGTTGGTTTACCAGGCCTAAGAATGAGCGCATGTCCGTCACATTTGCCGGCTTGGGAAAGTCGGCAATTGCGCGCACCTTCTCTTCGTCGGCAGCAATGCCCTCCCTTGACAGCTTGAACCCGCAGAACGTCACGTCTGGAGCCGCTAACACAAACTTCTCCGCGTTGATGGTGATGCCGTGGGTGCGGCACCGCACCAGGACCTCGTAGACACGCCGAATGTGTGTTTCGTAGTCCTCGTCCCAAAGCAGAATGTCGTCTACCACTTTGGCACACTGCTGCACGCCGTCGAGCGCCGCATCACCACGGCGGCAGAACTCATTGCCCGTGGCCACGAAACCCATTGGTCCTCGACAAAACCGGAAGCGGCCATACGGGGTGATAAAGGTGGTGAGGTGCTGGTCCTGCTCCGCCAGTGGTATCTGCCAATACCCATACAGAGCGTCCAGCGTGGAGAAGAATCGTGCCCCTGGCCCAACACGGCGCACGGCAGCGTGGGGTGTAGGAGAAGGGTGTGCGGGGCGTAACACCTGCTTGTTTAGCCCCGTGAGGTCCACAGTTATCCTTACACCTCCTTTGGGCTTGGCCACGGTCACGAGGGGATGGCACCACTGGGACGGGTGATCGCCGGCGGGTACTATGATGCCCTGTCTCACCATGGCCTCTAACTCCTCCTTGACTGCGTCCTGCCAGGCGAGAGGAATGAGTCGCGGCGTATTTACCGCGAAGGGCTTGGCGTCATCCTTCAGGTATATACGCATCGGAGGGCCACACATCTCCCTCAGCTCGGATCCATGACGAAAGTCATCCTTAGTCGTCAGCACGTCAGGGAACTCTCGCAGGAAAAACGCTTTGGCCTCCGCAGATGAAGCAGAGGGTAGGGGAAGTCGTGGCGTGAGTGGCGGCTGGAGGGATGAGGTGCGAGGCTGCGGCGCGGCGGGCGGCGGCGGGCCAAGAGTAGAGACTTGCCTCACCTGCCCTTCCCCCTCCTGCCGCCGGTCTCCTCGCACTCCGATCTGCCGTGGATAGTCTTGGGGAATGATCCTCAGCTGCTTCGTGTGGCCGTACGAGAGGAGCGGCTTGGGCAGACCCCTCATCACGATTATCCGGCCTTGGATGGTGGTGTCCCCATACGTCATAGTGGCGTATAACGACCCGAGAATCCGACAGGCCATTGACGTCCCGTCGGGGTTGTTCAGTCCCAACTCTGGGTAGGGTTGCAGGTCGTCAGCCGACAGGCCAAGTGCCCGAAGAAGCTCGTCACCCATGACTGTCGTGTCCGCTCCCGTGTCTGGCACGCACTCGACCCAGCCTGACCTGCCACATGCTTCCACCTGAAGCTTTATGGTCGGGGACGTGGGGCCGACCGGTGGCGCGTTGTCCACCGCTCGTGCGTGGGCGGTATGGGCAGTGCCGCCGGAGGGCGGGGCAGCGCCGCGCTGGTGCCCCGTTACAGACAACACTTTGCCGCACCTTACACGGTCACTCGGCGGCTTCTCGGCACTTGTGAGCGGTTTTGAGCGGCAACACTTTGCGAAATGACCCATTTTGTTACATAAACGACACCGTTCACCAATCGCTATGCACTTGTCCTTGGAGTGCGGCCCATAACCACAGTTACCGTACTTTGCGTTAGTCGGCTTCGAACCACTAGAATGACCGTTTGCCTTGGGCGATTCCTTTTTCAGACAGTCCCTTTTCCAACAGTCCTTTTTCTTTTTCTTATACGCCGACACTGCACATGTGGAAGACTGGAGTGGCCTGAGCTCGTGTGACGTGGTTTCGGCGGCCTCGCGGGACTTGCACACTGTCAACACCTTCTCCAGTGTGGCGTCAGACGGCGTTTCCAACAAGCGCTGCCTCGTTTCCTCGTCTCTGACGCCCATCAACACTGCGTGTTTCATTTGCGTCTCTACACAGGCAGGGTTGTGGGCCTTACACAAGTCGATCTCGTCCGAAGCGTCCTTCAGCCGCACGTAGAAGTCGTTAAACTTCTCTCCTTCGGCCTGTCTACACTGGAAGAAGGATAGGCGCCTCAGTGCCTCATTTCGTTGCCCTTTCACATGCTCGTGAAGGCGCTCCAGCACTTCAGTCAGGCTCAAGGTCGAGCCCGGGGGTACGCCCAAGCTAACCTCGAGCGTGCGCCTCAGTTCGGACGAGAGGCAGGCCCGCAACTGTATGAGCTGCTTGGGCTGCGGCTGTTTCTGCAGGTCCACCATCACCGCATAGTCCTCCCACTGCTGTCTCCATTCCTTGAAGGCCTGCAGCGTAGCGTCCTGTGAGAGCGGGGGAGGCGGAACGACGGTCGCTTTGGGGACAGGCGTGGACGGCATCGGGAGCATGGTTGAGGGCGGGTTGGCGAGGCTGTCACTAACGGCGCCGGGTGTGCCTGCCTGCTGTGAAGGCTGCGTTCCAAGCGTAGCAACAAGCTGATTGAAGCGCTGCTCCTCGGCCTGGCGCCTCGTTTCGTCCTCCCGTCGTCTCTGCTCACACTCGTCACGGAACAGTTGCAGCATTTGAAGGAGCGCGTCTTGAGAGACTCCAGTTGCCTGCTCCTGCCCCATAGCCGAGGGCGTGGACGAAGCTGGCGAGAGGGGTGCCGGATCTTGTTGCCTCCTGGTTTTAGGCTTAGTCATGGCGCCGGCACACTGAAGGCTCCTCCGGGAGACGCACCGCACACCACTAGTTGGGGCACCTTCACGCTGTCTCGCTGCCAGGTCCTTGTGAGTTGCACTACTCACTGCGCCGTGAAACAGTGAAGCATGAAACCAATACAAACTATGAACCCTAACCAATACAGTGAAGCCCCGTAACAATGAAGTATTCATACTTCACACACAGTTGCTCTCCTTCCTTAATTAATTTTTGTTTGATCGTAATTATTTTACAAAGATCCCATTTTGTTTGTGTCAGTTGAGTGAATGAAGAGAGACGAGTGGGTGAGGATGGGATGGATCCCCGTCTCCCTTCCCTCTCACATGAGTCATAACCTTGGGATGAGCACGGGCTTAGTGTTCCCACGAGTCAGTCACTGCCTTTGTCTTGAGCGGGTGGGATGTACAGTTGGAGGTAGCGTTATTCTGAAGAAAGTGGGAGCGATACAGCTAGCGAGCCAGTTGCTTTAAGGGGTATTTGAGTAATTTACCGCAGTACGCCCCTGATAATATGTGCAGTGTTTAGGTGCCTCCATCAGCCTGGATGTGACTGCACTTCCTTGCAAGGCACTCGGTGTACATTACTAATACATTACGACATGACTCCTTGTCTCATTGTGAGGCGAGTGCTTGGTGTATCTATGAGCGTCCATTAGACTCTCATCTGCTTGTCTGGGCAGCTTAACTTTATATTTGTGCTGTTCAATGTTATTGTTTTGCAAGGCTCTTTTAGAGGATCTGGATGCAAAGAATTATAGCTACGTTGCTGTGTAGTGAAACTTTACCCCTTCCTCAGGCCCTGTTGAGGCCAGCCATACAGGAGGCTATAAACGACAGCAGGAAATTATTATAATACGTTATTGGACAATGGGTTGGTTTTGTTTATGTGTGCGGTTTTCAAGTGAGGTATTATATCTCGACCACTTAAATGTGTGTCCTTCGTTGTAATTGTCCCTCCCTAGAACGTGGCTACCGATTCTTTCCTACCGAGTTGAGAGTGATTTTACTTGTTGTTATGATATTTCCTTACTTCTAGGTGGGTGAAACAGGACAGCGACCTCATTCGTGTAACCTCGTCTTATGATCATCAGTTTGAAGTGTGCAAGAGTCAAAACAGGATTTTGTAACCAATATTAAGCCCTGCACCAAGTCACGTGACTGAGAAGCTAACCGACTTTAAGACAGCTGAAAGAGGAGCAGGATTCTGTGGTTGTATATATATATATATATATATATATATATATATATATATATATATATATATATATATATATATATATATATATATATATATATATATATATATAGCTTTGTTAAGAAAACATTTGACGATATATAGTTAAGGAAAAGAGAAATGTGAAAGTAATGCGCCATCACAGTCTGTGGTAGATGTTTGTGAACACATATACACATAATAAATAAGTAGATAAATAAATGAATAAATAAATAATTGAATACGCCGCAACAATTATGTACCAAATAATACCAACTTACATATTTAATAACACACAAAAAAAAAATAAATAAATAGAAACAACCATACAAATAACTATCAGAGCTACAACGGTACCTCCTTACGACGTAGACTTTGGATTTGGCACTTCAGAATCGTTACCACGAGTGGACCCCATTCCTATCCCCGGATAGTGGCTAGGATTCGAATCCATGCGCCTGATTTGACTGATTTATTTATTTATTTTTTATTTTTTTGTGCCTCAACATAACGGTCATATGGCACCGGCATGTAGCACTCTCTGTCTTTAATGCCACTGCAGTAACAATGAAGAAAATAAAGTTGATAAATCTCTTTTTTTTTTTTTATGTAGGAGGGACACTGGCCAAGGGCAACAAAAATCCAATAAAAAAATGCCCTCTGAAATGGCAGTCCCATAAAAGGGTCAACGCAGTAGTTTAAAATTAATGGATAAGTGTCATGAAACCTCCCTCTTGAAGGAATTCAAATCATGGTAAGGTAGAAATACAGAAGCAGGCAGGGAGTTCCAGAGTTTATCAGAGAAAGGGATGAATGATTGAGAATACTGGTTAACTCTTGCGTTAGAGAGGTGGACATAACAGGGGTGAGATAAAGAAGAAAGTCTTGTGCAGCGAGACCGCCTGAGGAGAGGCATCCAGTTAGCAAGATCAGAAGAGCAATTAGCATGAAAATAGCGGTAGAAGACAGCTAGAGATGCAACATTGCGGCAGTAATGAGGCTGAAGACAGTCAGTTAGAGGAGTGGAGTTGATGAGACGAAAAGCTTTTGATTCCACCCAGTTTAGAAGAGCAGTATGAGTGGAACCCCCCCAGACATGTGAAGCATACTCCATACATGGACGGATAAGGCCCTTGTACAGAGTTAGCAGCTGGGGGGATGAAAAAAACTTGCGGAGACGTCGCAGAACACCTAACTTCATAGAAGCTGTTTTAGTTAGAGATGAAATGTGAAGTTTCCAGTTCTGATTATAAGTAAAGGATAGACCGAAGATGTTCAGTGTAGAAGAGGGGGACAGTTGAGTGTCATTGAAGAAGAGGGGATAGTTGTCTGGGAGGTTGTGTCGAGTTGATAGATGGAGGAATTGAGTTTTTGAGGGATTGAACAATACCAAGTTTGCTCTGCCCAATCAGAAATTTTAGAAAGATCAGAAGTCAAGCGTTCTGTGGCTTCCCTGCGTGAAATGTTTACCTCCTGAAGAATTGGACGCCTATGAAAAGACGTGGAAAAGTGCAGGGTGGTATCATCAGTGTAGGAGTGGATAGGACAAGAAGTTTGGTTTAGAAGATCATTAATGAATAATAATAAGAGTGTGGGTGATAGGACAGAACCCTGAGGAACACCACTATTAATAGATTTAGGAAAAGAACAGTGACCGTCTACCATAGCAGCAATAGAACAATCAGAAAGGAAACTTGAGATGAAGTTACAGAAAGAAGGATAGAAGCCGTAGAAGGGTAGTTTGGAAATCAAAGCTTTGTGCCAGACCCTATCAAAAGCTTTTGATATTTCCACGGCAACAGCAAAAGTTTCACCAAAATCTCTAAAAGAGGATGACCAAGACAAGTAAGGAAAGCTTGAAGATCACCAGTAGAGCGGCCTTGACGGAACCCATACTGGCGATTATATATAGAAGGTTGTGAAGTGATAGATGTTTAAGAATCTTCCTGTTGAGGATAGATTAAAAAAACTTTAGATAGGTAGGAAATTAAAGCAATAGGACGGTATTTTTTTTTTTTTTTTTGAGGGATTAGAACGGTCACCCTTTTTAGGAACAGGCTGAATGCAGGCAAACTTCCAGCAAGAAGAAAAGGTAGATGTTGACAGACAGAGCTGAAAGAGTTTGACTAGGCAAGGTGCAAGCACGGAGGCACAGTTTTGGAGAACAATAGGAGGGACCCCATCAGGTCCATACGCCTTAGGCGTATACGGGGTTTCGGCCAGCAAGAGCCTGGAAAATATCATTGTGAAGAATTTTAATAGATAGCATGAAGTAGTCAGAGGGTGGAGGAGAGGAAGGAACAAGCCCAGAATCGTCCAAGGTAGAGTTTTTAGCAAAGGTTTCAGCGAAGAGTTCAGCTTTAGAAATAGATGTGATAGCATTGGTGCCATCTGGCTGAAATAAAGGAGGGAAGGAAGAAGAAGCAAAGTTACTGGAGATATTTTTGGCTAGGTGCCAGGAGTCACGAGGGGAGTTAGATATTGAAAGATCTTGAAAAGTTTTGATTTACTGAAGGATAAAAGTAAAAATAAATAGATTCAATGGGAAGCCCTAACATTTCATCTCATCGGGCACTGGAGAGGTATTCCCGACTATTCTTCCCAGCTCTGGGTGATGACCAGGACATGGGGGCCCCAGATTATCCTAACTGGGAGAGGGAAGAATCGGGAAAGCTTATTTGCGGTCGTGCGAGATGCGAGAATGGTGGTGGATGGTGAGGGAGGTCCTGACGCCGTTGTTCGTTCCCTAGGCGTCGTCCTGGGAGGAGATGGCAGGTGTCAACCCAGCAGACAGGTGTCAAACGGCTGGCCGTTACTGCCTCTGCTGGTTGCTAGCTGGCACTGTTGGTACTGCTAGTCGCTGGTTGGCACTGTTGGTACTGCTGGTCGCTGGTTGACACTGCCGCTACCCATTTCTGCTGCTGCTGGCCGCATGCTACTAGACTTGCCATGTCCTGCAAGGGAATTGGTGACGCACCAGGTTTTCACGTAGTGTTAGGACAAGCAATATTGGCGCAGGTCTTACCTTTACGACTGCGAGAAACACAAAGAGGGTAAAGGTCCAACATAACCCACTGGTTCTGGTTCTGGAAAATATCGATAACCTTTACCTTTGCAACGACGCTTCCCTCTTCCTCTTGTATATTTGCTTCCTTTCCTATCTCTCTCTCTCTCTCTCTCTCTCTCTCTCTCTCTCTCTCTCTCTCTCTCTCTCTCTCTCTCTTAGCTGACAACTGTTATTATGTTTCTCTATTTTATGGTGTCTAACGCTATTTGCGCAATAAAATAATCAAATCTCTCTCTCTCTCTCTCTCTCTCTCTCTCTCTCCAATTAAAAAAAAAAAATATTTTGTTGTGTTACTGGCTTCATTAATGAAAAGTAAATGTCCTATTAGGTATCATTTTTCTATATAGGGACACTGAAAGTCACTGTCTTGTGTTCTCTCATTCTGCAAGGCTGCAAACCAAAGTATAAAGTTTTTTTAGGTCTTCTATCTCGTCGCACATAATGCTTTTCGCTTTTTCCTTGGTGTCTCTATCTGTCTTATAGCTGTAGAATGTTTATTGTTGCTTTGTACATAATCTCTAAGGCTGGTCTGTTGTCATATAGATCCTTCTTTACATCGTCACACTTTACTTTGTCATAACCCATCACCTTCACATAAGAACATAAGAACATAAGAAATAAGGGAAGCTGCAAGAAGCGACCAGGCTTACATGTGGCAGTCCCTGTATGAAATATACCTACCTATTTCCATCTATTATCCCCATCCATAAACCTGTCTAATCTTCTCTTAAAGCTTTCTGATGTCCTAGCACTAACAACATGATTACTGAGTCCGTTCCACTCATCTACCACTCTATTTGTGAACCAATTTTTTTTTCCTATCTCCTTCCTAAACCTAAATTTTTCAAGCTTGAACCCGTTATTTCTTGTTCTACCCTGGTTGCTGATGCAAAGAATTTTGCTTACATCCCCCTTGTTATAACCCTTATACCACTTAAAGATTTCTATCAGGTCCCCTCTTAACTTACGTCTCTCTAAAGAATGTAAATTTAACAACTTCAGTCTCGTCTCGTAAGGAATCCTCCTCATCCCCTGTATCCTTTTAGTCATTCTCCTCTGTACTGATTTTAATAGACCTATATCTTTCCTGTAATGTGGGTACCAGAACTTCGCAGTGTAGTCTAGATGAGGTCTGAACAGAGCCAAGTGTAACTTTAATATTACTTCCGGCCTTCTACTTTTAACCTTCCTAAAAATGAACTAGTACCCTAGTTGCCCTGTTTCTGGCCTCTATGCATTGTTTTCCTAGACGGAGTTCAGAGCTAACACTAACTCCTAAATCTCACGTGACACCGTCCTTATTATCTGCCTCTCCCTCCACGAGTTTTTTTTTTTTTTGTCTCCTTTTCGCTTTCCTTCTTATATATATATATATATATATATATATATATATATATATATATATATATATATATATATATATATATATATATATATATATATATATATATATATATATATATATATATATATATATATATATATATATATATATATACTCGTATATATATATATATATATATATAATCCAAAGCTGCATATTACGTTTATGTGCGCAATGACTTAACCTGCTCTCGTGCCCACGCTCTTCAATCTTTTGAGTTTTCTACCATTTGACCACGACTATAGAGTCACTCTCAAACTAAATTTATCTGTGTTGTATACCTCTCAGCTATCTCCTCTTACTATAAGAAATCCTTTGACTACTTAACAAAGTGGGGCACATTTTGGCTCTCTTCCCTTCTGTGGATTTTTCCATTCTTGGAGATTTCAATATTCACCACCAGCTACGTCTTTCCTCTCCTTTCACTGACCATCCTGGTGAACTAGCTTTCAACTTTGCTCTCCTCCATGACCTAGAGCAATTGGTGCAACACCCTACTCCTATTCCTGAGCGTCTTGGAGATACCCCCAACATTCTTGACAGCTTGTTCTCGTGCTATACATAAAGCCTTCCATCACCAGAATCTCATGCACTTTATATTTCTGCCCGGAACCATGCCAAGTCTGTTCTCCAACTAGCTAAAAACTCCTTCATTAAGAGAAAGTGTCAAAATCTTTCAAGATCTAACTCCCCTCGTGACTTCTAGCATCTACCCAAAAACATCTCCAGTAACTATGCTTCTTCTTTCCCTCCTTTATTTTAACCAGATGGCACCACTGTTATCACATCTATCTCTAAAGCTGAACTCTTCGCTCAAACCTTTGCTAAAAACTCTACCTTGGATGATTCTGGGCTTGTTCCTCTCTCTCTTCCATACTCTGACTTCTTCATGCTACCTGTTAAAATTCTTTGCAATGATGTTTTCCATGCCCTTGCTGGCCTAAACCCTCGGAAGGCTTATGGACCCTCCTATTGTTCTCCGAAACTACGCCTCCGTGTTTGCACTTTGCCTAGTCAAACTCTTTTAACTTTGTCTATCAACGCCTACCTTTCCTTCTTGCTAGAAGTTTCCCTACATTCAGCCTGTTCCTTAAAAGGGTGACCGTTCTAATCCCTCAAACTACCGTCCTATTGCTTTAATTTCCTGCCTACCTAAAGTTTTTGAATCTATCCTCAACAAGAAGATTCTTAAACATCTATCACTTCACAGCCAGTATGGGTTCGTCAAAGACGAACTTTTTGGTGTTGCCTTAAACATATCAAAAGCTTTTGATAGATTCTGACACAAAGCTTTGTTTTCCAAACTACCCTCCTACAGCTTCTACCTTATCTCTGTAACTTCATCTCAAATTTCCTTTCTGACCATTCTATTGCTGGTGTGGTAGACGGTCACTGTTCTTCTCCTAAATCTATTAACAGTGGTGTTCCTCAGGGTTCTGTCCTGTCATCAATGATCTTTTAAACCAAACTTCTTGCACTATCCGCTCCTACGCTGATGATAGCACCTTGCACTTTTCCACGTCTTTTCACAGTCGTCCAACCACTCAGGAAGTAAACAGTTCACGCAGGGAAGCCACAGAACGCCTCACTTCTGATCTCTGTAAAATTTCTGATTGAGGCAGAGCAAACTTAGTATTGTTCAATGCCTCAAAAACTTATTCTGTATTTTGCATGCATTTTAGCGTTTTGGTATGTAAGGAGCTCAAAAACACTTAAAGGCAAGTTCTTGGTAAAATTTGGTTTTATTCCCATGTAATGTGATTGCCCTTCCTTTTAGTGCTTTATTGCGTAACACGTTCAAAAACACTCAAAAGACATGCAAGGCCTCGCATATGAGGAAATTAAAGACCTTACCATAAATCTGTCTTTTGAGTGTTTTTCAGCATGTTAGGCACCAAAACGATAAATAATAAAGAACTCACTCTATGTGGGAATCCAAAAGAAAATTGCTGAAAACCTGTCTTCTCAGTGTTTTACGTAGAAAAACGCTAAAACTGATGCAAACCAACCAATATCAAGAAGCAGAAAAACATTACCAAAAATGTATATTTTGAGTGTTTTTGAGCTTGCTACCTACAAAAAAAAAAACGCAAAAATTGATACAAAGCACTCTATATTGGGAAACAAAGGGACATTGCAAGAAAAGTGTATAATGAATGTTTTATAGTTCAAAAAAACCATAAGGCAAAAAACGCAAAAACTCGTGTATATGGAGAAGTTTTCTAGATACCAAAATGCAGAAGCTCGTGAATAACACTCTTAATTGAGAAACAGAACAACCTTACTAAATGCGTGTCAAAAACACTAAAAGGCAAGTTCTTCGTAAAAGTTGGTTTTATTCCCATGTAATATGATTGCCCTGCTTTTTAGTGCTTTATTGCCTAAGACGCTCAAAAACACTCAAAGACACTTTTCTGGTAATGTCATATTTTTCCCACATAAAGCTAGTTTCGCATGGAATTTGGGGTTTTGGTAACTAAGAATGTAAAAAAACACTCAAAATACACGCATTTAGTGAGGTTGTTCTGTTTCTTGATTAAGAGTGTTATTCATGAGTTTCAGAATTTTGGTATCTTAGAAACTTCTCCATACAGTCGAGTTTTTGCGTTTTTTGCCTTGTGATTCTGGTGAAACTATAAAACACTCATTATATACGCTTCTCGTTATGTCCTTTTTTTTCCTTATATAGAGTGCTTTGCATCCATTTTCGCGTTTTTTTTTTTTTATGTAACAAGCTCAAAAACACACAAAATATACTTTTTTGGTAATGTTATTCTATTTATTTATATTAGTTGGTTTGCATCTGTTTTAGCGTTTTACTAGTTAAATCTTTTAAAAGACACGTTTCCAGTAATTTTGTTTTGGATTTCCATATAGAGTGACTTTCATATTATTTATCGTTTTGGTGCCTAACATGCTTTTTGGTGCCTTTTGCTTCCCAATATAGAGTGCTTTCCATCCATTTTCGCGTTTTTTGTAGGTAACAATTTCAAAAACACAAAAAAATATACCATTTTGGTAATGTTATTCTATTTCTTCATTTTGGTAGTTTTGCATCCACTTTAGCGTTTTCGACGTAAAACACCGAAAAGACACGTTTTCAGTAATTTTGTTTTGGATTCTCATATAGATTGACTTCCTTGGGTTTTATCGTGTTGATTCCTAACATGCTGAAAAACACTCATAAGACAGTTTTCTAGCAAAGACGTTTAATTTCCCCATATAAGTGGCTTTGCATGCACTTTAGGGGTTTGGTACATAACAGTCCGAAAAAAAAGATAAATTTAACTTTTTTGATAATGTCCTTATTTCATATAATTTCCTGAAATTTTCCCGAATTTTGGCACCTCGTTACCTGTGAAGATGAATAAGAATAAAAAAAAAATATTGTATTTTTTTTTTCTCAATAAAGAGTGTAATTTGTGGCTTTTAGCTTTTTCGTACTTAATAAATTTAAAAGCACTCATAATACACGTTTCTCGTCATGTCCTTTCATTTCCCAAAAATGGGGTTCTTTGCATGTATTTAAGCGTTTTTATTGGTAACATGATCAAAAACACTCAAAATACATGTTTTTGGTAATGTTATTCTGTTTCACCATAAAGTGTATTTTGCATGCATTTTAGTGTTTTGGTATATAACGAGCTCAAATACACTTAAAGGCAAGTTTTTGTTAAAAATTGGTTTTATTCCAATGTAATGTGATTGCCCTGCTTTTTAGTGCTTTATTGCCTAACACGCTCAAAAACACTCAAAAGACATTTTTCTGGTAATGTCATTTTTTTTCCCACATAAAGCTGGTTTCGCATGTAATTTTGGGTTTTGGTAACTAAAGATGTGAAAAGCTCTCAAAATACACGCATTAAGTAAGATGGTTCTGTTTCTCAATTAAGAGTGTTGTTCCAGAGTTTCAGCATTTTGGAATGTCAGAAACTTCTCTATATACACAAGTTTTTGCGTTTTTTGCCTTGTAGTTCTTGTGAAAGTATAAAACACTCATTATACACGTTCCTCATAATGTCCTTTTGCTTCCCAATATAGAGTGCTTTCCATCCATTTTCGTGTTTTTTGTAGGTAACAATTTCAAAAATGCTCAAAATATACCTTTTTGGTAATGTTATTTCATTTCTTCATATTGGTTGGTTTGCATCCGTTTTAGCGTTTTTCTACGTAAAACACCGAAAAGACACGTTTTTAGTAATTTTGTTTTGGATTCCCATATAGATTGACTTCCATGTTATTTATCGTGTTGGTTCCTAACATGCTGAAAAACACTCATAAGACCGTTTTCTGGCAAAGACGTTTAATTTCCCCATATATGTGGCTTTGCATGCACTTTAGGGGTTTGGTACATAGCAGTCCGATAAAAGCTAAATTTAACTTTTTGGATAATGTTCTTATTTCACATAATTTCCTGAATTTTGCCCGAATTTTGGCATGTCGGTACCTGTGAAGATGAATAAGAAAGAAAAAAAATATTGTATTTTTTTTTATTTATTTATTGTTCCTCAATAAAGAGTGTTATTTGTGGCTTTTAGCTTTTTGGTAATTAATGAACTTAAAAACACTCATAATACACGTTTCTCGTAATCTCCTTTCGTTTCCCAAAAATAGTGTTCTTTGCATGTATTTAAGCGTTTTTATTGGTAACATGATCAAAAAACACTCAAAATACATGTTTTTGCTAATGTTATTATGTTTCACCATAAAGAGTGTTTTCAATGCGTTTTAGTGTTTTGGTATATAAGGAGCTCAAAAACACTTAAAGGCAAGTTCTTGGTAAAAATTCGTTTTCCTCCAATGTAATGTGATATCCCTCTTTTTTAGTGCTTTATTGCCTATCACGCTCAAAAACACTCAAAAGACACTTTTCTGGTAAAGTCATTTTTTTTTATCCCACAAGTCAATTTTTGCATGCAATTTGGGGTTTTGGTAACTAAGAATGTGAAAAGCACTCAAAATACACGCATTTATTAAGGTTTTTCTGTTTCTCAATTAGGAGTGTTATACATGAGTTTTAGCTTTTTTGTATCTAGGAAACCTCTCCATATACACGAGATTTTGCGTTTTTTGCCTTGTGGTTCTTTTGAACTATAAAACACTCATTATACACTTTTCTTGCAATGTCCTTTTGTTTCCCAATATAGGGTGCTTTACATCAATTTTCGCGTTTTTTTTTTTTGTAGGTAACAAGCTGAAAAAGACTCAAAATATATCTTTTTAGTAACGTTTTTCTATTTCTTGATATTGATTGCTTTGCATCCGTTTTAGCGATTTTCTACGTAAAACACTGAGAAGACACGTTTTCAGTAACTTTGTTTTAGATTCCTATATAGAGTGAGTTCCATATTATTTATCGTTTTGGTGCCTAACATGCTAAAAAACACTCAAAACACAGATTTCTGGTAAGGTCGTTTAATTTCCTCATATAGGAGGCTTTGCATGCACTTTAGGGTTTGGTACATAACAATCCGAAAAAAAAGCTGAAATTAACTTTTTTGATAATATTTTTTTATCATATGATTGCCCTGAATTTTCCCAGAATTTTGGCATCTCGTTACCTATGAATATGAATAACAAAAAAAAAAAAAAAATTTCCTATTTTTTTATTTTTTTTTTATTTTTTATTTTCTAAATAAAGAGTGTTATTTGTGGGTTTTAGCTTTTTGGTACTTAAGGAACTTAAAAAACACTCATAATACACGTTTCTCGTAATGTCCTTTTGTTTCCCAAACATAATGTTCTTTCCATTTTTTTCCGTTTTCTTTCCGTTTTTATAGATAACATGATCAAAAACACTCAAAATACATGTTTTTGGTAATGTTATTCTGTTTCTCCATAAAGTTTGTTTTGCATGCGTTTTAGCGGTTTGGTATTTAAGCAGCTCAAAAATACTTAAAGGCAAGTTTTTGGTATAAATTGGTGTTATTCCAATGTAATATGATTGCCCTGCTTTTTAGTACTTTGCATTTTGGATACCAAAATTGCCTATCACGCCGAAAAACACTTAAAAGACACTTTTCTGGTAATGTCATTTTTTTTTCTCACATAAAGGTAATTTCGCATGCAATTTGGGGTTTTGGTAACTAAGAATGTGAAAAGCACTCAAAATACACGCATTTAGTAAGGTTGTTCTGTTTCTCAGTTAAGAGTGTTATTCATGAGTTTCAGTATTTTGGTATCTAGGAACCTTCTCAATATACACGAGTTTTTGTGTTTTTTGCGTTTTGGTTCTTTTGAACTATAAAAAAAACTCATAATACACATTTGCCAAAAATGTGTATTTTGAATGTTTTTCAGCTTATTTCGTACCAATACGCAAAAACTCATCCATTTCACCCTGTATAAGGTAAAGAGACGACATTCCCAGAAAAAATGTTATTTTGGGGCTTTTCAGCGTTAGGCAGCAAAACTCTAAAGAGCATGGAAGACACTCTATATAAAAATCAAAACAACATTATCAAAATGGTGTCTTTTGAGTGTTTTTGAGCTTTTTACATTCCAAAATGCTAAAACGCGTGCACAATAGCCTTTATCGGGAGACATTACCAAAAACGTATGATTTAAGCGTTTTCCAGCTTTTTAGAAACCAAAACGCCTAAATGGATGTGCTAATCACGTGTTTCAGTATTTTATTACCTAAGAAGCTCAAAAACACTTATAATATACGTTTTTGGTAATGTTGTTCTGTTTTTTATATATGGTATTCTGTATAGATTGTCGTACCTAACATGAGGAAAAAACCCATTTGTTTGGTTAATTTGTGTGCATTTTGGCGTTTTCGTACCCAACAAGCTCAAAAACACTCAAAACACACATTTTTGGTAATGTTTTATTTCACCATAAAGGATGTTCTGCACGCTTTTTAGAAATTCGGTACGTAAGAAGCTCAAAACATTCAAAAGACACGTTTTCGATGTTTTATATATTTTTTTCCTATATAGAGTTCTCCATGTTTTTTTTTTTTTTTTGTGGGGTTGGTTTCTAATATGGTCAAAACACTCAAATGACACGTTTCCGGTAATATAATTTCTTTACATCAAATAGTGTGCTGTCTGCATTTTGGCGTTTTGGTAGCTAATGATCGGGAAAACTCTCAAAACACGAGTTTATAGTAATGTTGTCCTCTTTCTCCATAAAGGGTGTTTTTCATGCGTTTTAGAGTTTTAGTATGTAAGAAACTGAAAAACACTCAAAAGACAAGTTTTTGTTAATATTAATTGCTTTTCCTATACAGGTTCTCTTGCATGCACTTTGGTGTTTTTGTATCTAACAAGCTCAAAAACACTCAGCATACAAGTTTTTCGTAATGTTGGTCTGTTTTTTTTTTTTTTTTTATGTATGGTGTTCACTATGCTTTTAGGCGTTTTGGTACCTATCATGGGGAAAAAAAACTTATAAAGTACGCTTTTGGTAATGTTGTTTTCTTTCTGCAAATATAGTATTATTCACGTGTTTTAGACTTTTGGTATCTATGAAGCTGAAAAATACATAATACACCTTTATGTTAATATCGTTTCTTTTACCTATATAGGGTAATTTGCATACATTTTGGAGTTTTGTTACCTAACAAGCTAAAAAAAATCGTTTTTGCTAATATTGTTTTGGACGCCTTTTATCGTTTTGGTACGTAAAAAGCTCAAAAACGCACGATTTTGTTAATGTTATCTTGTTTTCCCTTATAGGGTGTTTTCCTTGCTTTTTTAGCGTTTTGCTGCCTAATACGCTCAAAGCACCTAAATGACAAGTTTCTGGTGGTTTTGCTACTGGTTTTGTTAATGTTTGTTTTTTTTATTTCTCTCTCTCATATAGAGTAATATTCACGTGTTTTAGCGTTTTGGTACATAAAAAAAATAAAAATAAAAACACTCATAATACACGTTTCTGTTAATATCGTTTCGTTTCCTTAAATAGGGTTCTTTGCATGCAATATGGGGTCTAGTACTTAACAAGTTAAGACACTGAAATAAGAATTTTTTGCTAAAGTCTCCCATAAATGTTTCTTTGCTCACATTTTAGCGTTTTGTACGCTCAAAAACACTAAAAAGAAACGTTTTTGACAATATTATTCTGTTTCTCCATGAAGTTTCTTTTCTATGCATTATAGTGATTTGGTACGTAAAAAGCTGAAAACACTCAAAAGACACGTTTTTGTTTGTTTCTCCAGTATAGCTTACTTTCCATGCACTTTGGCGTTTTCGAAAACACTACTAATACATGTTTTTGTACCCTAAATGAGGAAAGGAAACGCGATTTCCAGAAAAGTGCCTTTTGAATGTTTATTGGCGTGCTAGGCACCAAAACGCTAAAAAGCATGGAAAGCACCCTATAAAGGAAAACAAAACAACTTAACCAAAAACGTCTGTTTTCAGTGTTTTTGAGTTTCTTACCTACCGAAACGCTAAAAGGCATGAAAAAAACAAAAAAAACATGGAGAAATAATATTATCAAAAACAAATATTTAAAAAAGCATGGAAAGCACCCTATAAAGGAAAACAAAACAACTTTACCATAAACGTGTGTTTTCATTATTTTTTACTTTCCTACGTACCGAAACGCTAAATCGCATGAAAAAAAAAAAAACGGAGAAATAATATGAAAAACAAATATTTCGAGTGTTTTTGAGTTAGTGTTAGTTAAGTAGAAAAACGCCAAAACGCATATATAGTATCTTAAATAGGAAAATGAAAAGACGTTACGAAAATGTGTACTATTGGTGTTTTTTTTTTTTTAACTTATTAGGTACGAAGTCGCTAAAATGGATGAATAACACTCTATATGAAATAACATTACCAAAAACGTATATTTTCAGTGTTATCACATTGTTATGAATGAAAACGCCATAATGCATGTAAAGCCCCCTATTTGAGGAAAGGAAACGAGATTTCAGAAACGTGTCTAAAATGTGTTCTTCAGCGTGTTAGGCACAAAAATGCTAAAAAGCATACAAATCACCTGATATGGGAATACAAAACAACATAAAGAAAACGTTTCTTTTGAGTGTCCTACGTACCAAAACGATAAAAAAAAAAAAAAAAAACAGAAAACATCCTTTATGGAGAAACAGAATAACATTACCAAAAACAAGTACTTTTAATGTTTTATAAGATTGTTACGTAAAAAAACGCCTAAATGAATCGAAAATACCCTATATAGGAAAAATGAAAAGACATTACGAGAAACGTGTATTATGAGTGTTTTCGACCCTTTTAGTATCAAAAGGGTAAAACGCATGAATAACGCTCTATATGGAAAAAAAGAACAATATTGCCAAAAAAAAAAAAAAAACGTGCATTTTGAGTGTTATGACATTGTTAGTTACCAAAAAGCCAAAATGCATGCAAAGACCCATATATAGATATATGAAACGACATTAAAAACGCATGAAAATACCCTATATAGAGAAACAGAATACATTTACCAAAAACGTGTATTTTGAGTGTCTTTGAGCGTATTATGTTGTACATAATACGCTCAAAGAACGCCTATCATCAAACAAAACACCCTGCATATGGAAATGAAAGGACATTACGAGAAACGTTTGTTATGTTTTTTTTTATTATTACTCTCTTAAGTACCAAATCAGTAAAAAGCTTCAATAGTGCTCTGAAGAAAAAGAACAAACTTACCAAAAACGTGTATTTTTTTACATTGATAATTACCAAAATGCCAACATGCATGTAAAGCAACCTATATGAAGAAATGAAACGAAATCATTAGAAACTTGTCTTTTGTTATTTTTTGAGCGTGTTCGGCACCAAATCAGTAAGAAGCAACGAAATCACCCTATAGGGGAACACAAAACTACTAAAACGTCTCTTTAGAGTGTTTTTTTAGGTTCTTACGAACTAAAATGTCAAAATACACTCCTTTATGGAGAAGCAGAATAACATTAACAAGAGTAAGTGTTTTTGAGTGTTTTTTTATCATGTTACCTGTAAAAAACGCTTAAATACATGCAAAGATCCCTATATTTGGGAAACGAAAGGACATTATGAGAAATGTGTCTTATGAATGATTTTAAGTTCCTTAAGTACCAAAACGTTAAAACCTACAAATAACACTCTTTATAGAGAAAAATAAATAAATAAAAAAAATAGCATTTTTATTTTTTTGTTATTGATGTTCATAGTTACCAATATGCCAAAATTCTGCAAAAATTCAGGGAAATTATGTGGAAAAAGAACATTATCGAAAAAGTTAATTTTACCTTTTTTTTGGAGTTATGTACCAAACCATAAAGTGTATGCAAAGCCACCTATTTGGGAAAATTTAACGACTTTACAAGAAACCTGTCTTTTGAGTGTTTTTCCGCATGTTAGGCACCAAAACGATAGCTAATATGAAAGTCACTCTATATGGAAATCCTAAACAAAATTACTGAAAACGTGTCTTTTAAAAGATTTATGTAGAAAAATGCTAAAACGGATGCAAACCAACCAATATGAAAAAATAGAATAACATTACCAGAAAAGTATATTTTGTGTGTTTTTGAGCTTGTTACATGAAAAAAAAACAGCAAAAATGGATGCAAAACACTGTATATTAGGAAAAAAAAAAAAAAGGACATAACGAGAAACGTGTATAATGAGTGTTTTATAGTTTCACCATAATCACAAGGCAAAAAACGCAAAAACTCGTCTGTATGGAGAAGTTTCTAAGATACCAAAATGCTGAAACTCATGAATAACACTCTTAATCAAGAAACAGAGCAACCTTACTAAATGCATGTATTTTGAGTGTTTTTTTTTACATTCTTAGTTGCCAAAACCCCAAATTCCATGCGAAACTAGCTTTATGTGGGAAAAAAATGACATTACCAGAAAAGTGTCTTTGAGTGTTTTTGAGCGTGTTAGGCAATAAAGCAGGGCAATCATATTACATGAGAATAACACCAACTTTTACGAAGAACTTGCCTTTTTTTGTGTTTTTGACACGCATTCAGTAAGGTTGTTCTGTTTCTCAATTAAGAGTGTTATTCATGAGTTTCAGCATTTTGGTATCTAGAAAACTTCTCTATATACACGAATTTTTTGCGTTTTTTGCTTTGTGTTTTTTTTGAATTATAATAATTATAATAATTATACACTTTTCTCGCAATGTCCCTTTGTTTCCCAATATATAGTGCTTTGTATCAATTTTTGCGTTTCTTTGTAGGTAACAAGCTCAAAAACACTCAATATATACATTTTTGGTAATGTTTTTCTGCTTCTTGATATTGGTTGGTTTGCATCAGTTTTAGCGTTTTTCTACGTAAAACACTGAGAAGACAGGTTTTCAGTAATTTTCTTTTGGATTCCCACATAGAGTGAGTTCCTTATTATTTATCGTTTTGGTGCCTAACATGATGAAAAACACTCAAAAGACAGATTTCTGGTAATGTCTTCAATTTCCTCATATGCGAGGCCTTGCATGTCTTTTGAGTGTTTTTGAACGTGTTATGCAATAAAGCACTAAAAGGAAGGGCAATCACATTATATGGTAATAAAACCAAATTTTACCAAGAACTTGCCTTTAAATGTTTTTGAGCTCCTTACATACCAAAACCCTAAAACGCATGCAAAATACATTTTATAGAGAAACAGAATAATATTACCAAATACATGTATTTTGAGTGTTTTTGATCATGTTATCTATAAAAACGCTTAAATACATGCAAAGAACCTTATGTATGGGAAACGAAAGGACATTACGAGAAACGTGTATTATGAGTGTTTTTTTTTTTATTTTCCTTCAGTACCTAAAAGCTAAAACCCACAAATAACACTCTTTATTTACAAAAAATAAAATAAAATAATAAACAAAAAAATTAAAAAATAGGATTTTTTTTTTTTGTTATTCATCCTTATAGGTACCGAGATGCCGAAATTCTGCTAAAATTCAGGGAATTTATGTGGAAAAAAGAACATTACCAAAAAAGTTAATTATAGCTTTTTTTTTCGGATTGTTATGTACCAAACCCTAAAGTGCATGCAAAGCCACCTATATAGGGAAGTTAAACGACTTTACCAGAAACCTGTCTTTTCAGTGTTTTTCAGCATGTTAGGCACCAAAACGATAAATAATATGGAAGTTAATTACTGAAAACTGAAAATTACTGAAAACGTGTCTTTTCAGTGTTTTATGTAGAAAAACGCTAAAGCGGATGCAAACCAACCTATATGAAGAAATAGAATAACATTACCAAAAAGATATATTTTGAGTGTTTTGGAGCTTTTTACCTACAAAAAAATGCAAAAATGAATGTAAAGCACTCTATATTAGGAAACAAAAGGACATTACGAGAAACGTGTATAATGAGTGTTTTATAATTTTAAAAGAACCACAAGGCAATAAACGCAAAAACTCGTGTTTATAGAGAAATTTCTTACATAGAAAAAAAAAGATGAAATGCAAGAATAACACTTTTAATCGATAAACAGAACTACCTTACCAAATTGTGTATTTTGAGTGTTTTTCACATTCTTAGTTACGAAAATGCCAAATTACGTGCGAAACTACCTTCATGTGGGAAAAAAAAATGACTACCAAAAAAGTGTCTTTTTAGTGTTTTTGAGCGTGATATGCAACAAAGCACTAAAAAGCAGAACAATCACATTACATGGGAATAAAACCAACTTTTACGAAGAACTTGCCTTTAAGTGTTTTTTAACTCCTCACATACCAAATCGCTAAAACGCATGCAAAATACCCTTTATGGAGAAACAGAATAACATTACGAAAAACATGTATTTTGAGTGTTTTTGATCATGTAACCTATAAAAACGCTTAAATACATGTAAAGAACCCTATGTTTGTATAACAAAAGGACATTACGAAAATCGTGTATTTTGAGTGTTTTTAAGTTCCTTAAGTACCAAAAAGCTAAAACCCACAAATAACACTCTTTATAGAGATTTTTTTTTTTTGTTATTCATCTTCATAGGTACCGAGATGCCAAAATTCTGGCAAAATTCATGGAAATAAAAAAAAAAATCATCATAAAAAAATCATTTTAGCTTTTTTCCGGAGTTATGTACAAACCTTGAAGTGCAGGAAAATCCTCCTATATGGGGAAATTACACGACTTTACCAGAAACCTGTCTTCTGAGTGTTTTTCAGCAATTTCAAAAAATATTACTGAAAACGTGTCTTTCAGTGATTTACGAAGAAAAACGCTAAAACGGATGTAAACCAACCAATATGAAGAAATAGAATAACATTACCAAAAAGATATATTTTGATGTGTTTTTGAGCTTGTTACCTACAAAAAATGCAAAAATGGATGGAAAGCACTTTATATTGGCAAAGAAAACGACATTACGAGAAACGTGTATGAGTGTTTTATAGTTTGAGAAGAACCACAAGGTAAAAAACTCAAAACTCGTGTACATAAAGAAGTTTCTGACATACCAAAAAGTTGAAACTCATGAATAACACTTTTAAATTTGAAACAGAAATACTTTAGCAAATGTATGTATTAGAAAAGTTTCTTACATATCAAAATGCTGAAAATCATGAATAACACTTTTAATTAAGAAATAGAACAACCTTACTAAATGCCTGTGTTTTGAGTTTTTTTTTTTCATATTCTTAGTTACCAAAACCCCAAATTCCATGCAAAACTAGCTTTATGTGGGAAAACAAATTATATTACCAGAAAAGTGTCTTTTGAGTGTTTTTGAGCGTGTTAGGCAATAAAGCACTAAAAAGCAGGGCAATCACATTACATGGGAATAAAAACAACTTTTACCAAGAACTTGCCTTTAAGTGTTTTTGAGCTCATTACATACCAATACGCTAAAACGCATGCAAAACACCTTTTATGGAGAAACAAAATAAGATTACCAAAAACATATATTTTGAGTGTTTTTGATCATGTTATCTATAAAAACGCTCAAATACATGCAAAGAACCTTATGTTTGCGAAACGAAAGGACACTACGAGAAATGTGTATTATAAGTGTTTTTAAGTTCCTTAAGTACCAAAAAGCTAAAACGCACAAACAAGACTCTTTATTTAGAAAAAAAAAGTAAGAAAATGAAAAAATAGGATTTTTTTTTTGTTATTCATCTTCATATGTACCGAGATCCCAAAATTCTGGGAAAATTCAGGACTATTATATGATAAAAGAAAATTATCAAAAAAGTTAATTTTAGCTTTTTTTTCGGACTGTTATATACCAAACCCTAAATTGCATGCAAAGCCTCCTATATGAGGAAATTAAACGACCTTAAGAGAAATCTGTGTTTTGAGTGTTTTTTTCAGAATGTTAGGCACCAAAACGATAAATAAATAAGGAACTCACTCTATATGGGAATCCAAAACAAAATTACTGAAAACGTGTCTTCTCAGTGTTTTACGTAGAAAAACGGTAAAACGGATACAAACCAACCAATTTATAAAAAAAAAAAAATAGAAAAACATTACCAAAAAGGTATATTTTGAGTTTTTCTGAGCTTGTTACCTACAAATAACATGAAAATTGATGCAAAGCACTCTATATTAGGAAATAAAAGGACATTGCAAGGAAAGTGTATAATGAGTGTTTTATAGTTCAAAAGAACCAAAAGGCAAAAAACGCAAAAAACATGTGGATATGGAGAAGTTTCCTAGATACCAAAATGCTGAAACTCATGAATAACATTCATAATTGAGAAACAGAACAACCTTACTAAATACGTGTATTTTGAGAGCTTTTCACATTCTTAGTTACCAAAACCCCAAATTGCATGCAAAACCAGCTTTATGTGAGAAAAAAATGACATTACCAGAATAATGTCTTTTGAGTGTTTTTGAGCCTGATAGGCAATAAAGCACTTAAAAGCAGGGCAATCACATTACATTTGAATAAAACCAATTTTTATCAAGAACATTCCATTAAGTGTTTTTGAGCTCCTTATATACTAAACCGCTAAAACGCATGTAAAACAAACTTTATGGACAAAGCAGAATAAAATTACCAAAAACATGTATTTTGAGTGTTTTTGATCGTGTTATCTATAAAAACGCTTAAATACATGCAAAGAACCTTATGTTTAGGAAAGAAAAGGACATTACGAGAAACGTATATTATGAGTGTTTTTAAGTTTGTTAAGTACCAAAAACCTAAAACCCACTCTTTATTTAGAAAAATAAATAAATAAAAAAATAAAAAATTAGATTTTTTTTTTTTTTTTGTTATTCATCTTCATAGGTACCGAAATGCCAAAATTCTGGGAAAATTCAAGGCAATTATATGATAAGAGAAAATTATCAAAAAAGTTGATTTTAGCTTTTTTTTTCAGACTGTTATGTACCAAACCCTAAACTGCATTCAAAGCCTCTTAAATAAGGAAATTAAACGACCTTACCAGAAATCTGTCTTTTGAGTGTTTTTCAGCATGTTAGTCACCAAAATGATAAATAATAAGGAACTCACTTTATATGGGAATGCAAAACAAAATTACTGAAAACGTGTCTTTCCAGTGTTTTACGTAGAAAAACGCTAAAATAAATGCAAACCAACCAATATCAAGAAATAGAAAAAACATTACCAAAAAGGTATATTTTGATTGTTTTTGAGCTTGCTACCTACAAAAAAAAACGCTAAAATTGATGCAATGCACTCTATATTGGGAAACAAAGGGACATTGCAAGAAAAGTGTATAATGAGTGTATTATAGTTCAAAAGAATAACAAGGCAAAAAACGCAAAAACTCGTGTACGAGTATATGGAGAAGTTTCTTAGATACCAAAATGCTGAAACACATGAATAACACATGAGAAACAGAACAACCTTACCAAATTCGTGTATTTTGAGTGTTTTTCATATTCTTAGTTACCAAAAACCCAAATTTCATGCGAAACCAGATTTATGTGCGAAAACATGACATTTCCAGAAAAATGTCTTTTGAGTGTTTTTGAGCGTGATAGGCAATAAAGCACTAAAAAGTAGGGCAATCACTTTTCATTGGAATAAAACCAATTTTTTACCAAGAACTTGCCTTTAAATGTTTTTGAGCTCCTTATATACCAAACCGCTAAAACGTATGCAAAACAAACTTTATGGAGAAACAGAATAACATTACCAAAAACATGTAATTTGGGTGTTTTTTATCATGTTATCTACAAAAACGCTTAAATACATGCAAAGAACATTATGTTTGGGAAACAAAAGGACATTACGAGAAACGTGTATTATGAGTGTTTTTTTAAGTTCCTTAAATACCAAAAAGCTAAAACCCACAAATAACACTCTTTATTTAGAAAAAAAAAAAAAAATTGGAATTTTTTTTTCATCTTCATAGGTACCGGGATGCCAAAATTCTGGGAAAATTCAGGAAAGTTATATGAACAAAAGAATATTATCAAAAAAGTTAATTTTAGCTTTTTTTCGGACTGTTATGTACCAAACCCTAAAGTGCATGCAATGTCTCCTATATGAGGAGATTGAACGACCTTACCAGAAATCTGTCTTTTGAGTGTTTTTCAGCATGTTAGGCACTAAAACTATAAATAATAAGGAACTCACTCTATATGGGAATCCAAAACAAAATTACTGAAAATGTATCTTCTCAGTGTTTTACATAGAAAAACGCAAAAACTCGTGTATATAAAGAAGAATTGAGAAACAGAACAACCTTAGTAAATGCGTGTATTTTGAGTGCTTTTCATATTCCTATTTAGCAATACCCAAAATAGCATGCAAAATTAGCTTTATGAGGAAAAAAAGTGCCTTTTAAAAAAAACGTGTCTTTTAATTGTTTTGAGCGTGTTAGGCAATGAAGTACTAAAAAGCAGGGCAATCACATTACATGGGAATAAAACCAACTCTTACCAAGAACTTGCCAATATGTGTTTTTGAGCTCCTTACATACCAAACCGCTAAAACGCATGGAAAACAAACTTTATGGAGAAATAAAATAACATTACCAAAAACATGTATTTTGAGTGTTTTTGATAATGTTATCTTTTATAGATAACATTATCAAAACGCTTAAATACATGCAAAGAAACTTATGTTTGGGAAACGTAAGGACATTACGAGAAACGTGTATTATGAGTGTTTTTAAGTTCCTTAACTACCAAAAAGCTACAATCCACAAATAACATAATAATAATATATATATATATATATATATATATATATATATATATATATATATATATATATATATATATATATATATATATATATATATATATATATATATATATATATATATATATATATATATATATATATATATTAAAAAAAAATGTGTCGAGTGTTTTTCAGCTTACGTACTAAAACGGTAAAACGCATGGAAAACACTGTTTGTGGAGAAAAAAAAATACCAACAATGTGTATTTTGAGTTATCAGCGTAATAAGTAGTAAAACGCCAAAATGCATGCAGAGCGCCTATATGAAGTAACGAAACGACATTTCTAAAAAACGTGTCATTTAGGTTTTTTTTTTTTATGGTATTAGGCACCAAAACGTTAAAAAAAAAAAAAACATGGAAAAATACCCTATATAGGAAAATGAAACAACTTCAACAAAATCGAGTACTTTGTGTGCTTTTGAGCTTCTTACGTAACAAAACGATAACTAAACTAAACAAAAACTTGTGTTTGAGTGTTTTTGAGCTTGTTAGATAAGTAATCGCCAAAATGCATGCAAAGTTTCAGATATGGAGAAAATAAAAGATATTAACGCTGTTTTTCAGCTTCTTATGTAACGAAATGCTAAAACACGTAATTAGCATTCTATATGAAGAAACAGATCATCATTACGAAAAACGTGTATTATGGGTGCTTTTCCCCATGTTAGGGACCAAAACGCCAAAATACATATAAAGCATCCTATATGAAGAAACAGAACGACATGATCACAAACATGTATTATGAATATTTTTGAGTTTGTGAGTTATCAAAACGCCAAAGTACATGCAAAGCACCCTATAGAAGAAGAAAAAAAATATATTACCAAAAACATATCTTTTGAGTGTTTTTCAGCTTCGTACGTACCGAAACTCTAAAAGGGATTGAAAACGCACTTTACTGAGAAATAGAACATTAAAAAAAAAAACGTGTGTTTTAAGTGTTTTTAAGTTAGGTACCAAAACGACAGAATGCATGTAGAATACCTTGTCTGGAGTAACTAAAAGATAGTACCTCCAACGTGCCATTTGGAAATTTTCGAGCAAATTAGGCAACAAAAAGCTAAAAAGCATGGAAATAGCTCTATATGAGTAAAGAAAACAACATTGTCAAAAACGTTTCTTTTTAGTGTTTTTGAGAGTACAAAACACTAAAATGTGAGCAAAGAAACATTTATGGGAAATTTTAGCAAAAAATTCTTATCTCAGTCTTTTAACTTGTTAGGTACCTATATTGCCCCATAAACCCCATATTGCATGCAAAGGACCCTATTTGAGGAAACGAAACGATATTAACAGAAACGTGTATTATGAGTGTTTTTATTTATTTATTTTTTTTTTTTATGTACCAAAACACTAAAACACGTGAATATTATTCTCTATGAGGGAAAAAAAAAAACATTAACAAAACCAGTAGCAAAACATCATCAGAAACTTGTCATTTAGGTGTTTTGAGCATATTAGGCAGCAAAACGCTTAAAAAACAAGGAAAACACCCTATATGGGAAAACGAGATAACTTTAACAAAATCGAGTGTTTTTGAGCTTCTTACGTAACAAAACGATAAAAGATGTCCGAAACAATATTAGCAAAAACGTATGTTCTGAAATTTTTTTAGCTTGTTAGGTAACAAAACGCCAAAATGTATGCAAATTATCCTATATAGGTAAATGAAACGATATTAACATAAAGGTGTATTATGTCTTTTTCAGCTTCATAGATACCAAAAGTCTAAAACACGTAAATAATACTATATTTGCAGAAACAAAACAACATTACCAAAAGCGTACTTTATGAGTTTTTTCCCCATGATAGGTACCAAAACGCCTAAAAGCATAGTGAACACCATACATAAAAAAAAAAAAAAAAAACAGACCAACATTACGAAAAACTTGTATGCTGAGTGTTTTTGAGCTTGTTAGATACAAAAACACCAAAGTGCATGCAAGACAACCTGTATAGGAAAAGCAATCAATATTAACAAAAACTTGTCTTTTGAGTGTTTTTCAGTTTCTTATGTACTAAAACTCTAAAACGCATGAAAAACACCCTTTATGGAGAAAGAGGACATTACTATAAACGTGTTTTTTGAGAGTTTTCCCGATCATTAGCTATCAAAACACCAAAATGCAGACAGCACACTATTTGATGTAAAGAAATTATTTTACCGGAAACGTGTCATTTCAGTGTTTTGAGCATAATAGAAACCAACCCCAACAAAAAAAATATATATACATATATAATATCGAAAACGTGTCTTTTGAATGTTTTTGAGCTTCTTACGTACCAAATTTCTAAAAAGCGTGCAAAACATCCTTTATGGTGAAATAGAACATTACCAAAAATGTGTGTTTTGAGTCCTTTTGAGCTTGTTGGGTACGAAAACGCCAAAATGCACACAAATTAGCGGACATTGACAAACTAAAAGTTATTAAGAAAAAATATTATTATGAGTGTTTTTTAACTTCTTATGTACGAAAACACTAAAACACGTGAACATCACTCTATATGGAGAAAAAAGCATTAACCAAAAAAATGGGTGTTTTCCTCATGTTAGGTACGACAATCTACACAGAATACCATATATGAAAAACAGAAAAACATTACCAAAAACGTATATTATAAGTGTTTTTGACCTTCTTAGGTAATAAAATACTGAAACACATGATTAGTACATATATTAAGGCGTTTTGGTTTCTAAAAAGCTGGAAAACGCTTAAATCATACGTTTTTGGTAATGTCTCCCGATAAAGGCTATTTATCGTTTTAGCATTTTGGAACGTAAGAAGCTCAAAAACACTCAAAAGACACCATTTTGATAATGTTGTTTTGATTTCTATATAGAGTGTCTTCCATGCTCTTTAGAGTTTTGGTGCTAACGTTGAAAAGCACCGAAATAAAATGAAATGGATGAATTTTTGCGTGTTGGTACGTAATAAGCTTAAAAACATTCAAAATACACGTTTTTGGCAATAATATTTTGTTTCTCCATGAAGTTTCTTTTCCCTGCATTTTAGTGTTTTGGTACGTAAACAGCTGAAAACATTCAAAAGACACGTTTTGTTTTTCCCGTATAGCTTACTTTGTATGCACTTTGGCGTTTTCGAAAACACTACTAATACATGTTTTTGTACCCTATATGAGGAAAGGAAACGCGATTTCCAGAAAAGTGCCTTTGGAATGTTTATTGGCGTGCTAGGCACCAAAACGCTAAAAAGCATGGAAAGCACCCTATAAAGGAAAACAAAACAACTTTACCATAAACGTGTGTTTTCATTATTTTTTACTTTCTTACGTACCGAAACACTAAATCGCATGAAAAAAAAAAAACGGAGAAATAATATCAAAAACAAATATTTCGAGTGTTTCTGAGTTAGTTAAGTAGAAAAACGCCAAAATGCATATATAATATCTTAAATGGGAAAATGAAAAGACGTTATTAAAATGTGTACTATTGGTGTTTTTTTTTTTTTTACTTATTAGATACGGAGTCGCTAAAATGCATGAATAACACTCTATATGAAATAACATTACCAAAAACGTAAATTTTCAGTGTTTTCACATTGTTATGAATCAAAACGCCATAATGCATGTAAAGCCCCCTATTTGAGGAAAGGAAACGAGATTTCAGAAACGTATCTAAAATGTGTTCTTCAGCGTGTTAGGCACAAAAATGCTAAAAAGCATACAAATCACCTGATATGGGAATACAAAACAACATTAAGAAAAAGTTTCTTTTGAGTGTCCTACGTACCAAAACGATAAAAAAAAAAAAAAACATAGAAAACATCCTTTATAGAGAAACAGAATAACATTACCAAAAACAAGTATTTTGAGTGTTTTGTAAGATTGTTACGTAAAAAACGCCTAAATGAATCGAAAATACCCTATATGGGAAAAATGAAGTCATTACGAGAAACGTGTATTATGAGTGTTTTTGACCTTCTTAGTATCAAAAGGGTAAAACGCATGAATAACACCCTATATGGAGAAATAGATATATGAAACGACATTAAAAACGCATGAAAATACCTATATAGAGAAACAGAATACATTTACCAAAAACGTGTATTTTGAGTGTCTTTGAGCGTATTATGTACAAAATCGCCTATCATCAAACAAAACACCCTGCATATGGAAATGAAAGGACATTACGAGAAACGTTTGTTATGTTATTATTTTTTTTATTACTTTCTTAAGTACCAAATCAGTAAAAAGCTTCAATAGTACTCTGATGAAAAAAAACAACCTTACCAAAAACGTGTATTTTTTTACATTGATAATTACCAAAACGCCAACATGCATGTAAAGCAACCTATATGAAGAAACGAAACGAAATCACTAGAAACTTGTCTTTTGTTATTTTTTTTGTGCGTGTTAGGCACCAAATCAGTAAGAGGCAACGAAATCACCCTATAGGGGAATACAAAACAAGTTTACTAAAACGTGTCTTTGGAGTGTTTTTTTTTTTAGGTTCTTACGAACTAAAATGTCAAAATACATGCAAACACCCTGTTAGGTACCAAAGCACCAAAAAGACCCTATATGAGGAAATGAAAGGACATCACAAAAAACGTGTATTATGAATTTTTTTTTTCTAGCTTCTTAGGTACCAAAACGCTAAAATAAATGAGTAGCACACTGTATTGAGAAAGAGAAACAAATTACCAAAATCGTGTAATTTGAATGTTTTTCACATTGTCAGGTAGCAAAACACCATAATGCTTGCTCGCTATACGAGAAAATTTAACAATAATGTAAGAAATGTGTTTTTATGTGTTTTTCACATAAATGCTAAATAGCATAGCAAGCACCTTATATAGAAATGCAAAATAATAAGCATGTCTTTTAAGTGTTTTAAACTTTTTACGTACCAAAACGCTAAAACACGTGCAACAAACACGAATAACCTTACCAAATAGAAAAACCTTATCAAAAACGTGTATTTTGAGTCTTTTTGAGTCTGTTACGTACATCATATTAAAAATACATGTAAAGCACCCTGTATGGGGAAACGATAGAACATTACGAGAAACGTGCATTGTCAGTGTTTTGAGTCTCTTAGGTACCAAACACTAAACCGCTTGAATGAAAATTGAATATATCCTATATTTCTTAATAGAGAAACAGAACATCACCAAAAACGTGTTTTTATTTATTTATTTATTTTTTTACCTTGTTATGTACCAAAACGTCAAAATACATACGAAGCATCCTATATGGGAAAATAGAAAGACATTAGGAGAAAAAAGTTTTATTAGTGTTTTTGAGCTTCCTAAGTACCAAAACGCTAAAACGCATGAATAGCACCTTATATAGAGAAAAAGAACAACATTACCTGAAACCTTTATTTTGAGCGTTTCTCATATTATGTAGCAAAACATCATAATGCATGCAGATCCCTATATGAAGAAGCAAAACTATATTACAGGAAACGTGTCTTTTGAGTGTTTACTTGAGTGTTAGGAATCAAAATGCTAAAAAGCATTGAAAGCAACCTATTTGGCAATATAAAATAACATTACCAAGAAAATATCTTTAGAGTGTTTTTGACCTTCTTACGTCCGAAATCGCTGAAACGCATGCAAAACAACCTTTACGAAGAAACAGAATAACATTACCAAAAACTTGTATTTTGATTGTTTTTGTGCTTGTTAAGTATAAAAATGACAAATTACACGCAAAGCATCCTACATGGAGAAAAGAAAGGCCATTACGAGAAAAGTGTATTATGAGAGATTTTGAGCTTTTTAGGTACCAAAACTCAAAAACACGTGGTTAGCACTTTATATGGAAAAACAACTCTACCGAAAACTTTTACTTAAACTTTTTTCATATTGTTAAGTACCAAAAGTCAAAATACATTGGAAGCCCCCTTTATCGGGAAACGAAACGGCATTATCATCAACGTGTCTTTTCAGTGTTTTTGAACGTGTTAGACACCAAAACGCTAAAAAAAAGCATGGAAAGCGCTCTATAAAGGAATACAAAACAACATTACTAAAAACGTGTTTTATAGGTTCTTATAAACGCTAAAACCCAAGCAAAACACCCTTTATGGAGAAGCGAAATAAATATTTCGTTGATAAATTACATTCAGGACAGTTAGGGAACATCACTTAGAGAAGAATAAGATCACAGAAAAATGGTCCTAAATGGATGACTGAGGTTAAAACACTACATAGGGCGAAAGAGAAGTATATATGAGATTAAAGACACGGGAAGTGGTTTTAAGGCCATAATATAATGAATTAGAAACGTCAGGAGTTTAACAAGGAAAGCTAAAAATAGTTATGAATTAAAGGTAGCCAGCCAAGCGAAGATGGACCCCAAGGGATTTTATCAGGTATATAAGACGAAAAATAGAGAAACAATAGTTCCTTAAAGACAGCAGAATGGGACCTGCTTAGTTGTTGGGAGGAGATTAGTAAAATTGTAAACGAGTATTTTTTAACTGTCTTTGCCCAGGAAAACATACAGAATTTGCCGAATAGTGAGAAGATATTTAGAGTAGAAGAGAATGAGAAGCTGACAGATATTACCATAACTAAAGAGATAGTGGAACAGGAGATAGATAAGCTGAAAAGTTCACGTCACCAGGACCAGATCAAATATATTCCAGAGTATTTAAGAGTTGGAAAAAGGTTATAAGTAATCTGGATAAGGTCATGGCCAAGCGGCAGGCGACAGAGTGTTGTAATAAACGGCTCTAAATCAGAGTGGGGTCAAGTAATTAGTGGGGTGATAAAGGGATTATTAGTATTAGGCCCGATGTTGTTTGTAATATATGTCAGTGACTTGGATAGTGGAATTAGTAGTGCTGTTAGTAAATTTGCGGATGACACGAGAGTATGTAGATTAATTAGGTCAGAATCGCATACCATCGCCTTGCAGGCAGATTTGGATAGGATGAACGAATGGACAGACAGATGGCAAATGCAGTTTAATATCAAGAAATGCAAAGCACTTAGCGTAAGTAGAAGAAACCCACACAGTAGTTACACAATGAGCAACCAAGTTCTGGTAGGTTCAGGGTAAGAAAAATATTTGAGATTTAAAGTTAGCTCTGAACTCCGTCTAAGAAAGCAATGCAAAGAGGCCAGAAACAAAGCAAATAGTGTATTATGATTAATTTTCAGGAGTGCTAAAAGTAAAACTCCCGAAGTAATATTAAAGTTACATTTAGCGCTGGTCAGACTTCATCTAGACTACGCTGTCCTATTCTGGTCACCACATCACAGGAAGGATAAAGGTCTATTAGAATCACTTCAAAGGAGAATGACTAAAAGGATACAGGGGATGAGGAGTATTCCTTACGAAGCCAGATTCAAGCTGTTAAATTTACATTCTTTAGAGAGACGTAGGTTAAGAGTGGACCTGATAGAAGTCTTTAAGAGGTATATGGGTTATAACAAGGGGAACATAAGGAAAATTCTTAGAATCTGTAACCATGATAGAACAAGAAAAATAGAACATTAAGTTTTTAGGCTTGAGCCTGAAAACTTAATGTTCAAAAAGGAAACAGGAAGGAATTGGTTTTCAAATACAGTAGTAGATGATTGGAACGGACTTAGTAATCAAGCTGTTAGTGCTGAGGCATTTGGCACTGTAAGAGAAAATTACACATTTATAGATGGGGATGAAAAGTGGAAATACGTAGGCATATTTCATACAAGTACTGCCACGTGTAGGCCTGATGCCTTCTTGCATATTTACTTATTTCTTATGTTCTTATGTTCTTATTACCAAAAGCGTGTATTTTCAGTGTTTTTCAGCTCTTCCGTGAAAAAAAAAATGCCAAAATGTATGCAAAGCACCCTAAATGAAGAAAAAAAGCGACATTACGAGAAACGTGCATTATAAGTGTTTTTGAGATTCTTAGATACCAAAACGCTGAAACTCATGAATAACACTCTTAATTGAGAAACAGAACAAGCTTACCAAATGCGTGTATTTTTAGTATTTTTCACATTTTTGGTTACCAAAACCCCAAATTGCATACAAAACTAGCTTTATGTGGAAAGAAAAAAAAAAAAGACATTTCCAGAAAAGTGTCTTTTGAATGTTTTGAGCGTGTTAGGCAATAAAGCACTAAAAAGTAGGGCAATCACATTACATGGGAATAAAACCAACTTTTACCAAGAACTTGCCTTTAAGTGTTTTTCAGCTCCTAACATACCAAAAGCGCTAAAACGCATGCAAAACACCCTTTATGAAGGAACAGAATAACATTACCAAAAACATGTATTTTGAGTGTTTTTGATCATGTTACCTATAAAAACGCTTAAACACATGCAAAGAATCTTATGTTTGGGAAACGAAAGAACATTTCGAGAAACGTGTATTATGAGTGTTTTTAAGTTCTTTAAGTACCAAAAAGCTAAAACCCACAAATAACACTCTTTATAGAGAAAAAATCAATAAATAAATAAAAAAAAATAGGATTTTTTTTTTATTCATCTTCATAGGTACCGAGATGCCAAAATTCTGCCAAAATTCAGGGAAATTATGTGAAAAAAGAACATTATGAAAAAAGTGCATGCAAAGCCACCTATATGGGAAAATTAAACGACCTTACCAGAAACCTGTCTTTTGTGTTTTTTTTCAGCATGTTAGGCACCAAAACGATAAATAATATGGAAGTCACTCAATGTAGGAATCCATCACAAAATTACTGAAAAGGTGTCTTTTCAGTGTTTTACGTAGAAAAACGCTAAAACGGATGCAAACCAACGAATATGGAGAAATAGAATAACATTACCAAAAAGGTATATTTTGAGTGTTTTTGAGCTTCTTACCTTCAAAAAACGCGAAAATGGATGGAAAGCACTCTATGTTGGGATACAAAAGGACATTACAAGAAACGTGTATAATGAGTGTTTTATAGTTTCACATCAGCCACAAGGCAAAAATCGCAGAAACTCGGTGTATATGGAGAAGTTTCTTAGATACCAAAATGCTGAAACTCAGAAATATCACTCTTAATTGAGAATATAGAACAACCTTACCAAATGCATGTATTTTGAGTGCTTTTCACATTCTTAGTTACCAAAACCAAAAATTGCATGCGAAACTAGCTTTATGTGGGAAAAAATGACATTACCAGAAAAGTGTCTTTTGAGTGTTTTTGAGCGTGATAGGCAATAAAGCACTAAAAAGTAGGGCAATCACATTATTTGGGAATAAAACCAACTTTTACCAAGAACCTGCCTTTACATGTTTTTGAGCTTTATACATACCAAAACGCTAAAACGCATGCAAAACACCCTTTATGGAGAAACAGAATAACATTACCAGAAACATGTATTTTGAGTGTTTTTGATCATGTTACCTATAAAAACTTCTAAATACATGCAAAAAACCCTATGTTTGGAAAATGAAAGGATATTACGAGAAACGTGTATTATGAGTTTTTTTTAAGTTCGTTATGTATGAAAAAGATAAAACCCACAAATAACACTCTTTATAGAGTGTTTTCTTACCTAACAATGTGAAAAACACTCAAAAAGCACATTTTTGTAATCTTGTTCTTTTCTCCATATAGAGTGGTCTTCAATGTGTCAAATAGGTCTTGGTACCTTAGAAATAAAAAAAAAAAAAAACACTCATAATAAAAGTTTCTTCTAATGTCTTTTCGTTTCCCCTTGCAAAGTGTTTTGCATGCAGTTATGTTTCTTTTTTCTTATGTAGGAAGGATACTGGCCAAGGGCAACAAAAATCTAATAAAAAAAATGCCCACTGAAATGCCAGTCCCATAAAAGGGTCAAAGCAGTGGTCAAAAATTGGTGGATAAGTGTCTTGAAACCTCCCTCTTGAAGGAATTCAAGTCATAGGAAGGTGGAAATACAGAAGCAGGCAGGGAGTTCCAGAGTTTACCAGAGAAAGGGATGAATGATTGAGAATACTGGTTAACTCTTGCGTTAGAGAGGTGGACAGAATAGGGGTGAGAGAAAGAAGAAAGTCTTGTGGAGCGAGGCCGCGGAAGGAGGGGAGGCATGCAGTTAGCAAGATCAGAAGAGCAGTTGGTATGAAAATAGCGGTAGAAGACAGCTAGATATGCAACATTGCGGCGGTGAGAGAGGGGCTGAAGACAGTCAGTTAGAGGAGAGGAGTTGATGAGACGAAAACCTTTTGATTCCACCCTGTCTAGAAGAGCAGTATGAGTGGAACCCACCCAGACATGTGAAGCATACTCCATACATGGACGGATAAGGTCCTTGTACAGAGTTAGCAGCTGGGGGGGTGAGAAAAACTGGCGGAGACGTCTCAGAACACCTAACTTCATAGAAGCTGTTTTAGCTAGAGATGAGATGTGAAGTTTCCAGTTTAGATTATAAGTAAAGGACAGACCGAGGATGTTCAGTGTAGAAGAGGGGGGCAGTTGAGTGTCATTGAAGAAAAGGGAATTTTATATGTAAAAAGAAAAAAAATTGTTTATGGTAATAAAGGGTGTTTTGCATACATCTCAGCGTTATGGTACGTAAGCAGCTGAAAATACCCAAAAGATAAATTTTTGGTTGTCTTCTTCTCTCATATAGGTAGCTTTCCATGCTTTTTATAACTTTGGTACCTACCACGTTCATCAACACTCAAAAGACATGTTTCTGGAAATGTCGTTTCATTTTCCCATAGATGGTGCTCTGTAGGCATTTTGACGTTTTGGTACATAAAATTGTGAAAAACACTCAAAATAAACGTTTTTGGTAATGTTCTGTTTCTCCATATACAGTGGTACTAAATAGTTTTCGCGTTTGGTACCTAAGACGCTCAAATACACTAATAATACATCTTTCTCGTAATGTCCTTTATTTTATCCATATTGGGTGATTTCTATGCATTTTGGCGTTTTGTTACGTAACAATGTGAAAAAAAAAAAACACTCAAAATATACGTTTTCGGTAATGTTCTTTTGTTTCTTCATATATAATGTTATACATGCGTTTATGCATTTTGCTACCTAAGAATCTCAAAACACTGATAAATGAAGTGTCTTTTTATTTCTTTTCGTATCGCCATTTAGGATACTTTGCATGCATTTATTTTTTTTTTCATACGTAAGAAGCTAAAAAAAAAAAAAATCAAAATACACGTTTCTGGTAATGTTATTCTGTTTCTCCATAAAATGTGCTTTGCATGCATTTTAGCGTTTTGGTACGTAAGTAGCTGTAAAAACTCTCAAAAGACACGCTTTTGGTGATGTTTTGCTTTTCCAAATAGGGAGCTTTTGTTGCTTTTTAGCGTTTTGGTATCTAATATTGTTGTTTCTCCAAAGAGAGTATTATTCATGCATTTTCGCGTTTTGGTACCTGAGAAGCTCAAAAACGCTCTTAATATAAGTTTCTCATAATGTCTTTGGTTACTTTGGTTATGTAACATGCTCAAAACATTGAAAATACACGCTTTTTTGGTAATGTTATTCAGTGTTTCCAAAAAAAAGGCGTTTTGGATGCGTTTAAGTGTTTTTGTATATACGTAGCTTATAAGCACTGAAAAGAAAAGTTTTTGTAATCTTTTGTTTTCTCCTATAGGGTGCTTTCCTTGGTTTTTAGCTACTTGGTACCTAACTCGCTCATAAACACTGAAAGGACATGTTTCTGGAAATGTTTCCTCTCCCCATATAGTATGCTTTGCATGCATTTTCGCGTTGCGGTACCTAATAACGTCAAAAAGGCCTTAAAACACAAGTTTTGGTTAATCTTGTTCTGTTTCTCCATATACAGTATTGTTAATACGTTTTAGTGTTCTGGTACCTAAGAAGCTCAATAGCACTCAAAATATACGTTTCTTTTAACGTTTTATTTTCCCCTTTTAGGGTTATTTCCACGAATTTTATCGTTTTGTATGTAACAGGCTCAAAATCTCTCAAAATGCATGTTTTTGGTAAAGCTGTTGAATTTCTCCATAAAGTGTGTTTTGCAACCGTTGTAGCGGTTTGGTACGTAAGTAGCTTAAAACACTTAATGTTTTCCCATTTACGGTACTTTCCATGCTTCTTAAGAGCTTTTTGTGCCTAACAAAATCATAAACTCTTAAAAGACATGTTTCTGGAAATGTCGTTTATTTTCCCCATATCGGGTGCTTTGCATGCATTTTGGCGTTTTGATACCTAACAAAGCTAAATACACTTAAAATACGCGTTTTCTTCGTACAGAATGCAAATCATACGTTTTATCGTTTTGGTACCTAATAAGCTAAAAAAAAAAAAATCATAATACTAGTTTCTCTTAAAGTCTTTTCGTTTTCTTATATAGGGTACTTTATATGCATTTTGACGCTTTTGTACATAACAAGCTGAAAAAATCGCTAAAAATGCTCGTTTTTGGTAATGTTTTTGTTTCTGCATGAAGGGTGTTTTGCATGTTTTATCGTTTTGGTACATTATGAATTTAAACACTTCCAAACACGTGAAAAGTCACGTTATTTCTTTTTCCCTTCCAACATAGTGCTCTTTTCATACTTCTTAGTGTTTTGGTGCCTAACACGTACAAACACTCTCTAAAGATAGATTTCTTTTAATGTCGTTTTGTGTCGTCTTTTAGAAGTCTTTGCATGTACTTTTGCGTTTTGGTACCTAATAATATGAAAACCACTCAAAATATATATTTTCATTCGTGTTGTTTTGTTTCTCCATATAGAATACTATTAAGGTGCCTTTGTGTTTCGTACCTAAAAAGCTGAAAAGCTCTTATAATACACGTTTCTCGAAATGTCTTCGTTTCCCGGCATAGGGAACTTTGCATACATTTCGGTGTTTTTCTACTTACATACCTCAAAAACACTGAAAATATAGTTTTTTTTTGTATTGTTATTTTGTTTCTCCATAAAGCATGTTTTGCGTCTGTTCAAACATTTTTATATAAAAATAGCTCAAAAACACTAAAAAAATATTATTTTTGGGGTAATTTTGTGTTGTATTCCCATATAGGATGCTTTCCATTTTTATTTTCTTAGAGTTTGGTGCCTAACACGCTCATAAACACTCAAAATTCACGTTTCTGGAAATTTCGTTTCGTTTTTCCCATAGATTGCACTTTGCATGAATTTCGACGTTTTGGTACATAACATTGTGAAAACAAACAAAATACACGTTTTTATTAATGTTGCTCTGTTACTCCATATAGAGTGGTATTCATGCATTTTCGTATTTTTCAACCTAATAAGATCTAAAACACTTACAATATACGTTTCTCGTAATGTCTTTTCGTTTCCCCATATTGGGAACTTTACATGAAATTTGACAATTTTTTACGTAATTAGCTTAAAACATTAAAAATACACGTTTTCCCGTTTCTCCATAAAAGGTGTTTTGCATGCGCCTTTGCGTTTTAGTATGTAAGTAGCTCTAAACAATGAAAAGACTTTTTTGTAATGTTTTGTTTTCCCATGTATGGTTCTTTCCCTGCTTTTTAGCGTTTTGGTACCTAATACGCTTACAAACACTGAAAAGACACGTTTCTAGAAGTGTCGTATTTTCCCTCATATGTGATGCTTTGCATGCATTTTAGCGTTTTTGTTTCTCCATATAGAGTGCTATTCATTCGCTTTAGCGTTTTGGTACTTAATAAGTTGAAAACACTCATACTGCACGTTTCTCGTAATGTACTTTCGTATCCATATATAGTGTACTTTGCATGCATTTGGCGCTTTTGTACGTGACAAGCTTAAGAAATAAAATGAAATACTAGTTTCGGATAAGGTTATTTGTTTTTTCCATGAAGGGATTTTTGCAAGCATTTTAGCGTTTTTGTACGTTAGTAGCTGAAAAATACCCCCAAAAATACGTTTTTTGGGGGAATGTTGTTTTTGTTTTTCCAGTATAGGG
This sequence comes from Scylla paramamosain, assembly GCF_035594125.1. Classification (NCBI taxonomy): domain Eukaryota; kingdom Metazoa; phylum Arthropoda; class Malacostraca; order Decapoda; family Portunidae; genus Scylla; species Scylla paramamosain. Next base: position 18,901,137 of record NC_087177.1, read on the forward strand.
AAGTTTTCATGTTTTTTACTGTTTTGTTGTTAACAAGTTCATATACACATATACTTGGAAATTATAAAAAATAAAAAAAACTGCCAAAAACGTGTCTTTTGAGTTTTTTTTTTTTTTTACAGCTTCTTACGTACCAAGAAGGTAAAATGCATGAAAAACACCCTTTATGGAGAATAATATCACCAAAAAGAAATCGTTTGAGAGTTTTTGAGCTTGTTAGGTAGAAAAACGCCATAATGTATGGAAAGTATTCTATATGAAGAAAGAAAAAGACATTACGAGAAACGTGTATTATGATTAAATTTGAGCTTCTTAGGTAGCAAAATGTGAAAACGCATGAATAGCACTCTGTATGGATAAACATAACAACATTACCAAAAACGTGTATTTTGAGTGTTTTTTCATATTGTTAGGTGCCAAAAAGCCAAAATGTATGGAAGCCCACTAACTAGCAAACAAAACTAAATTTAATGAAACGTGTCTTTTGAATGTTTATGAAACTGCTAGGTATCAGAATGCTAAAAAGCATGGAAAGATCACCATATGGGAATAAAAAACTTTATCAAAAACATGTTTTTTCAAACTTTTTGAGCTTCTTACGTACCAAAACGCTAATACGCTTGCAAAACACTCTTTATGGAGAAACAGAATAAAATTGCCAAAAACAAGTATTTTATGTGTTTATGAGCTTGTTACGTAGAAAACGCAAAAATGCATGCAAAGTAACCTTTATGAGGAAATGAAACGATGTTTCCAGAAACTTGTCTTTTGAGTGTTTAGATACTAAACCGATATAAAGCTTGGAAATCACTTGATTTGAACAACAAAACAACATTAAGGAAAACGAGTCTTTTAAGTGTTTTTGAGCTTATTACATACCAAAAACCTAAGCCGGATGCAAAAAAAAAAAAAAAAAAAAAAATCGTCATCGAGAAACATAATAACATTACCAAAAACTTGTAATTACATTACCAAAAACTTGTACCAAAACATTACCAAAAACTTGTAATTCTTATTGTTAAGTACACATGCAAAGCATGCGAAAGGAAATGAGTTTTCCAGAAAGGTGTCTTTTCAGTGTTTATGAGTGTTCTAGCTCCAAAACGATGAAAAGCATGGAAATCACACTGTAATGGAAAACAAAACATTAACAAAAATGTCTCTTTTCAGTATTTTTGATCAACTTATGTATCAGAACGCTAAAACGCATGCAAAACACCCTTGATGGAGAAACAGAATAACATTACCAAAAACAAGTTTTTTTTTATTGTTTTGAGGCTGTTACGTGAAAAACGTCAAAATACATTCCAAGTACCCTATTTGGTTAAATGAAAAAAAAAATATTACGAGAAAGGTGTTTTTTTTTTTTTTTACTTCTTAGGTAACAAACCGCTAAAGGGCAATAATTAGCACTCTATAAGAAAAAAAAAAACAATATTTCCAAAAACATGTATTTTGAGTGTATTTCACATTGTCAGGTACCAAACCTCCAAAATGCAAACAAAACACCCTATATGGTGAAAGAAAACGAGATTTCAAGAAAAGTGTCTTTTGTTAATGAGTGTGTTAGATACCAAAAGGAAAAAAAAAAAAGCACCCTATATTGGAAAACAACACATTACCAGAAACGTTTTTTTCCACTGTTTTTGAGCAAATTATGTACCAAAACTTTGAAACGCATGCAAAATATTATTAATAACATTAAGAAAATAAGTATTTTGAGTGTTTTTTCAACTTGTTTCGTAGAAAAACGCCAAAAAGTAAGCAAAGTACCCTAAATGGGGAAATGGATAAACATTACGAAAAACGTGTATTATGAGTATTTTATTAGTTTCATAAGTACCAAAACGCTATGAATGAGTATGAAAAACACTCTATAGAGAGAAACAGAATTACATTACGTGTTATTTTGAATGTATATCATATTGTTAGGTTTTAAAATCCGTGGAAAGCACCCTATATGGAGAAAGGAAGCGAGATTTCCAGAAACGTGTTTTTTTTCTAATATTTATGTGCGTGCAAACACCGAAATGATAAAAAAAAAAAAGGAGGGAAAGTACCCTATATGGGAGAACAAGACATTACCAAAACGTCTCTTTATAGTGTTTTTGAGCTACTTTAGTACCAAAAACGCTGAAACGCTAGCAAAAAAAAAAAAAAACATGAAGAAACAGTATATCAAAAACGTGCTTTTGTTTGTTTTTGAGCTTAGTACGTGGAAAAATGCCAAAATGAAGCAAAAGACTCTGTAATGTTAAACGAAAAGACATTAGGAAAAACGTGTATTATGAGAGTTTTAGAGCTTCTTAGGTAGCAAAATACTAAAACGCATGAATTTTATAGTGCACTTTATATCGACAAATCAGAACAACATTACCAATATTTTGTATTTTGAGTGTTTTTTTTATTATTATTATTATTATTAGGTACCAAAATGCCATAATGTATTCACAGTCACCTATATAGGGAAATAAATCTACATTACTAGAAAAATGTCTTTTAAGGGTTTTTATTTTATTTATTATTATTATTTTTTTTTTCGTATCAGGCATCATAACGCTAAAAAGTATGGAAATCACCCTATATGTGAATATACATGTAAAACAACATTACGAACGTATCTTTTCAGGGTTTTAGAATTTCTTTAGCAATAAAACTCTAAAACATGCAAAACACACTTTATATATATATATATATATATATATATATATATATATATATATATATATATATATATATATATATATATATATATATATATATATATATATATATATATATATATATATATATATATATATATATATATATATATATATATAAAGTGTGTTTTGCATGTTTTAGAGTTATATATATATATATATATATATATATATATATATATATATATATATATATATATATATATATATATATATATATATATATTACGAAAAACAAGTATTTTGAGTGTTTTTGAGCTTGTTGCGTAAAGAAACGCCAAAACATATGAAAAATCCTCTATTTTGTGAAACGAAAGGACATTATGAGAGATCTATTATAATCGTTTTTTTTTTTACCTTTTTATGTACAAAGACGCTAAAACGCATTGACAGCACTTAATATGAAAAAAACAACAAAAAAAACATTACCTAAAACATATATTTTGAGTGTATTTAACAAAACGCCAAAATGCATGCAAAGCAACGTATATGGCAATATAAAACATCATTACGAAAAAAACGTGTCTTTTGAATGTTATACACTTTATGGAGAAAAAGAATATTACAAAAAATAACTATTTCGAGTGTTTTTAGCGTGTTACGTACAAAAATGCAAAAAATGCATGAAAATAACGTTATATGGGGAACCGAAAGGACATTACGAAGAAAATCTATTATAAGTGTTTTTGAACATCTTAGGTAACAAAATGCTGAAACTCAAGAATAGTACTCGATATCGAGATAAAAAAAACTTGTATTTTGAGTGTTTTCACATTAATAAATAGCAAATCACCAAAATGCATTGAAAATCCTCTATATGGGTAAAAACGAGATTTCCAGAAACGTATCTTTTAAATGTTTTTGAGCGTGTTAAGCACCAATACGCTAAAAAGCATGGAAATCACTTCATTAGGGAATACAAAACGACTTAACGAAAAACATGACTTTTTGAGTGTTTTTGAACTTCTTATGTACCAAAAAGGTAAAATGCATGCAAAACACCCTTTATGCAGAAACAAAATAACATTACCAAAAACAAGTATTTTGAGTGTTTTTGAGCTTGTTACATAGAATAACACTAAAATATATGAAAAGTTTACTATGTGGGGAAACAAAAAAGACATTAGAAGAAAAGTGTATTATAAGTGTTTTTGAGCTTCCCAGGTACCGAAATGCGAAAACGCATTAATACCACCTTATACAAAGAAACAGAACAACATTACCAAAAACCGCGTAATTTGTGTTTTTTTTTTTCCACATTGATAAGTACCAATATATTTGGAAACGATAAAATGTGTGTTTTTTTAGTGTTTCTTTGTATGTTTGTCACCAAAACGCTAAAATGCAATGGTAAACACCATAAATGGGAATAGAAAACAACTTTACCAAAAAACGTGTCTTTTGAGTGTTTTTCAGCCTCTTACGTACCGAAACCCTAATAAAGCATGCAAAACACTTTTTATGTAGAAGAATATCATTACCAAAAACAAGTATTTTGAGAGTTTTTTGAGTTTCTTGCATTCAAAAACATTAAAATGGATGAAAAATACTCTTAATAGGTAGACGTAATGACATTACGAAAAACATGTATTATAATTTTTTTATTTTTACATTTTAGGTATTAAAACGCTAAACCTATAAACATCACTCTATTAAGAAACAGAACTACTTTAACAAAAACGTGTGTTTTGAGCATATTTCACATTATTAGGTACCGAAACGCCAAAATGCATGGAAAGCTCTTGATATGGGGAAATTAAATTGTTACAAGAAAGCATCTTTCGAAACGAAAAGACTTTACGAGAAACGTTTATTATGAATGTTTTTGGTTCTTAGGTGCAAAAACGCTAAAACGCATGAATAGCACTTTATATAAAGACACATAACATTATTAATAACATATATTTTGAGTCTATTTCAAATTGTTAGGCTTTTTTGTTACCTAATTATGTGAAAGCAATAAAAATACTCGCTTTTGTTAATGTTGTGTTCCTATATAAAGATTATTTACACCTGTTGTAGCGTTTTCGTGATGTCTTTTCGTTTTTGCATGAATTTTGGCATTTTTCTACGAAACAAGCTGAAAAAGCACTCAAAACACACAATTTTATTACATATACTGTTTCTCCATAAAAGTTGTTTTGCATGCTTCTTAGCGTTTTCGTAAGTCGTTCAAAAAGACCAAAGAGAAACGTTTTTGGTAATGATGTTTCTTTTTTTTTCCATATTGGGTACTTTTCATGTTTTTTTAACCGTTTTGGTGCCGAACACGCTCATAAACACTCAAAAAACACATTTCTGGAAATATCGTTTCCTTTTCCTATAAAGTGTGCTTTGCGTACATTTTGGCGTTTTGGTACCTAACCATGTAAAATACACTCAAAATGCAAGTTTTTTATAATGTTAATTGTCTCCATATATTTAGGCATTTTAGCGTTTTAGTACCTAAGAAACTGAAAAAAAAAACACTCATAACACAAGTTTCTCTTAATGTGTTTTTGTTTCCTCAGATCGCGTAATCAAGCATTTTGGCATTTTCTACGTAATAAGCTCAAAAACTCTCGAAATACTTGGTTTCAGTAATATTATCATGTTTTCTGCATGAAGAGTGTTTGCATACATTTTTTGCGTTTTGGTACCTAACAAGATCATAAACACTCAAAAAACATGTTCCTGGAAATGTCTTTTTTTTTTTTCCTGATATAGGGTACCTTACATGTATTTATGCATTTAATTACTTAACAGTGTAAAAGAATACACAAAACACGTTTTTTTTTTTTTTTTTGATGTTGTTCTGTTTCTCCATTTAGAGTTTTATTACAGGGTTTTCGCGTTTTCGTAGACAGGAAACTCAAAAACACTCATAACACACGTCTTTCGCAATGTCTTTTCATTTCCTCATTCTTTGCATGCATTTTGGCGATTTTATACGTAAACTCAAAAGCATTTAAATACTTGTTTTTGTTAAGGTTATTCTCTTTCTATTTAAAAGTGTGTTTTCCATTCGTTTTATGGTTTTTGTACATAAATAGCTCAAAAATACACCAAACACACGTTTTTAGAAATGTTGTTTTGCTTTCCCCATAGAGGAACTTTTCCATGCCTTTTAGCGTTTTTGTGCCTAACACGCTCATAAACACTTAAAAAAAAAAAAAATACTTGTTTCTGGAAATGTCGTTTCATTTCCCTAGAGAGGGCACTTTGCATGCATTTTGGCGTTTTTGCTATCTTACAATGTGAAAAAAAACTCAAAAATCACGTTTTTTGGTCATTTTCTTTTATTTATTTATTTATTTATTTTTCCATATAGAGTAATACTATTTATGTCTTTTAACGTTTTGGTACCAAAAACTTAAAAACACTGATAATACACTTTTCTTGTAATGTCTTTTCGTTTCCTAATATTAGGTACTTTGCATACATTTTGGCGTTTTCGTAGGTAACAATCTGAAAACCCTTAAAATACTTGTTTTTTCGTAATTTTATTGTTTCTCCATAAATCATGTTTCACGTGCGTTTTAGCGTTTTGGTACGTAAGTAGCTCAAAAACATTTTGGTGCCTAACACGATCATAAACACTCAACAGACACGTTTCACGAAATATAATTTTCTTTCCCAACTATAGCCTATTTTTTCCTGTTTTTTTTTTTTTTTTTTGGCTTTTTGGCACCTAATAATGTGTAATACACATAAAACACAAGTTTTTGGTAATGTTTTTTTTTTTCCATAGAGAGTGCTATTAATGCTTTTTAACATTTTGGTACCTAAGAAGCTCAAAAGCACTAATAATACACGTTTCAGGTAATGACCTTTCGTTTCCCATAGTCTACTTTGTGTGCATATTGTCGTTTTTGTAACAAACTCAAAAAAAAAATTTTTTTTCGCAAATATATAATGTCTCGCCATAAATGTTTTTTTTTTTTTTTTGCATGCGTCTTACCATTATGATACGTAATTACCTGTAAACACTGAAAAGAGACGGTTTCGGTGACGTTTTGTTATCCATATAAGGTGTTTTTTTTTTTTTCATTTTTTTTTTTTTTTTTTCGTTTTGGTACTTAACACGCTAATAAACTCATAAAAGACACGTTACTAGAAATTTAATTTCTTTTCCCTATATAGGGATCGTTGGATGCATTTTGGTGTCTTGGTATCTATGAATGTGAAAAAAAAAACACTCAAAACACACGTATTTGGTAATGTTTTGTATCTTCATATAGAATGTTATTCATGGTTTATTGCGTGTTGGTACCTAAGAAGCTCAAAAACATTCATAACACACGTTTCTTGTAATACCTTTTCGTTTCTCCATATAAAATTTTCGTACCTAAGAAGGATGTATTTTGGCGTTTTTCCACCTAGGCTCACAAAACACTCAAAAAACTTGTTTTTGGTAATATTATTCTTTTTCTCCATAAATTGTGTTTTGCATGCATTTTTTTGCGTTTTTGGTACGTAAGATGCTGAAAAAAACACTCAAAAGACACGTTTTTTGGTACTATTGTTCTGTTTTTTTTTTTTCATATAGAATGCTATTCATGCGTTTTAGAGTTTTGGTACTTAAGAAGCTCAAAAAACAGATTTCTCGTAAAGACTTTTCGTTTCTCAATATCGAGTGCTTTGCATGCATTTTGCTGTTATATCTCCTAATAATTTGAAATACAATACACGTTTTTGGTATTAATCTTCTTTTTCTCCAAATAAAGCGCTATTCATGTGTTTTAACGTTTTGGTACCTAAGAAGCTAAAAAAAATAAATAATAATGATAATAAACGTTTTTGTAATGTCGTTTCGGTTTCCCATATAGGATAGTTTGTATGCATTTTGGTGTTTTCGACGTAAAAAAAAAAACTCAAAAACACTCGTTATTTATTTTCCATAAGGATATAATTCATGTTTTTTTTTTTTAACCGTTTTCCTTGCTAATACGTTAAAAACACTGAAAATATATGATTCTGGAAATGTAGTTCTGTTTCCCCTTATAGGGATATTTCCATGCATTTTGCCGTTTTGATAACTAACAATGTTAAAAACATTCAAAATACAAGTTTTTTGATAATAATTTGTTTGTTTTATATGGTGTGATATTCATACATATTTTTTTTCTGGTTTGGTACCTAAAAAGCTCAAAAACAATCATAATACACGTTTCTCGTAAAGTCCTTTCGTTTCCCCTTATAAACTATTTTCCATGCAATTCAGCGTTTTTGTACGTAAAAAGCTGAAAAAAAATACACGTTTTTTGCTAAAGTTATGTTGTTTTTTTCCATAAAGCATTTGCATGCATTTTATCATTTTACGACGTAAGTAGCTCAAAAACTCTCAGATGTTTTATTAATGTTTGTTTTACGTTTTTTTTTTTTTTTTTTTTTTACAATTTTGTGCCTAGCACGCTCACAAACACACAAAAGACCCGTTTCTTGAAATCTCGTTTCCTATCCCGATATAAGGTACTTTCCATACATTTTTGCGTTTTGGTATCTAACAATGTGAAAAATCACTCTAAATACCAATTTTTGGTTATCTTATTATGTTTCTATATATAGGGTGCTATGCATACATTTTCTCGTTTTGGTACCAAAGAAGCTCAAAAACAAAAAAAATACACGTTTCTTGTAATATGTTTTCGTTACGAGATATAGGGTAATTTGCATACATTTTGGCGTTTTCTACGTATTGAGTTGAAAAGCACTAAAAACACGTTTCTTTTGTAATTTTTTACTATTGCTCCATACTTTTTTTTTTTTTGCATGTATTTTGGCGTTTTGGTACATACCTCAAAAAACACTGAAAAGAGATGTATCTAGTTATATTATTTTGTTTACTCATACAGGATGGTTTCCATACATTTTGGGTTTTGGTGCTTAGCACTCAAAAAGACACGTTTCTGGAAATATCGCTTTGCATGCTTTTGGTGATTTGTTGCCTAACAATATGAAATACAGTCGAGATACATGTCTTCGATAATGCTTTTCTGTTTCTCCATATAGAGTGTTATTCATGCACTTGAACATTTTGGTACCTAAGAACCTCAAAATACTCATAATACAAGTTTCTCATGAAGTCTTTTTGTTTCCCTATATAGGGTACTTTGCATGCATTTTCGCTTTTTCTACGTAAGAAGCTATAAAAAAAAAAAAAAATGCATTATTTTGATAATATTACTGTGTTTCTACATTAAAGTTTTTTTGCATGCGTTTTAGCGTTTTGGTACGTAAATAAATGAAGAGACTCAAAAGGCACGATTAATGTGATGTTGTTTTGTTTTTCGAAATAGAGAAATCATGTATTTTGAGTGTGTTTCACATTGTTACCCGCTAAAACGGCAAAATGCATGCAAAGCCCCTTATAATAGGAAAGGAAACGACATTTTTCAGAAAAAAAAAATAGTGCTTTGAGGGTTTCTGAGCATGTAAGCATGTATGAAAATTCAAAACATTACGAAAAAAACGTATCTTATGAGTGTTTTTCAGCTTCTTACGTACCAAAACTCTAAATTACATGCAAAAACACCCTTCATAAACACAATAACTTTATAAAAAAATATGTGTTTTAAATGTTTTGAGCTTGTTACGTTGAAAAGTAAAAATGAATGCAATTTACTCTATACGGGGAAACGAGAAATTACGAGAAGCTTGTATTATGAGTTTTTTTTTTTTATCTTCTTAGGTACCAAAATCCTAAAACGAATGAATAGTACTCTATATCGAAAAACTAACAATATTACCAAAAACGTGTATTTTGAGTGTTTTCTCACATTATTAGGTAGCAAAACAGCAATAAAGGTTCATATATGGGGAAACGAAACAGCATTACCAGAAACGTGTCTCTTCAGTGTTTTGAGCGTGTTAGTTACCAACACGTTTAAAAGCATGGAAATCACCTTATATAAGAATACAAAACAACGTTACGTACATGTCTTTTGAGTGTTTTTAATCTTCTTACGTACTGAAACGATAAAACCCATATAAAACACAGTTCATGGTGAAACAGAATAATTTTACCAAAAACAAGTATTTTGGCTGTTTTCAGGTTTTTTACGTACAAAACCGGCAAAATGCATCCAAAGTTCCCTATATGTTTAGACGAAAGGGGATTGCGAGAACCAATTCTTAGTGTTTTTTTGCGGGGGGCTTCTTAGGCACAAAAACGAGGAATCGCATGACTAGCGATCTCTTTGGAGAAACAAAACAACATTACCAAAAACGTGTATTTTAAGTATATTTCACATTGTTAGGTACCAAAACGCCATTGTCTATGTAATGCACCCTAAATGGCGAAACGAGTTTTCCAGAAGTGTCTTTCCAGATGTTGATGAGCGTGCTAGGCACCAAAACGATAAAAGCGAAAACGCTTTGTGTGTCCACTATATCTGGGAAAACAAAACAACATTACAAAAAAAATGTCTCTTTTCAGTGTTTGTGAGCTACTTACGTTTCCAAAAGCTAAAACGCATATAAATATGTTTTATTCAGAAACACAATAACTTGTATTTCAATTGTTTTCTGAGTTTTTTACGTACAAAAAAGAAAAAAAACCGTGCAAAGTACTCTCTATGATGAAACGAAAAGACATTACGAGAAAGTATTTTTAAGCTTCTTAGGTACCAAAACGGAAAAAGGCGATAATACAACTATATATGGAAAAACAGAACGACATTACTAAAAACACGCATTTTGAGTGCTTTTTTACATTACTAAAATACCTGAAAAGCCTTTATATACGAAAATAAAACGTGATTACAAGAAACGAGAAACGTGTATTTATGTGTCTTTCAGCACGTTAGGCAACAAAACGCTAAAAAGCATGGAAAATGACCTTATAGCGGAATACAAAACGTTACGAAAAACGAGTCTTTTGAGAGTTTTGTTTTTACTTTTTACGCTAAAACTCATGCAAAAGACCTTTTATGGAGAAACAGAATAACATTAAAAAAAAGTGTTCTGAGTGTTTTCGTCTTGTTACTTAGAAAACTCAAAAACGCATACAAAGTATTCTATATGGGGAAAGAAAAATGCATTACGAAAAACATGTATAATGGATGTTTTCAGCTTTTTAGGTACCAAAAATGAAGAAAAGCAAGAATAACACTTCCTATTCAGAAACACAACAACATTACTAAAAACGTGTATTTTAAGTGTTTTTCGTACTGTAAGATATCAAAACGACAAAATGGATGGAAAACTCTTTATATTCAGGAACGAAGCAACATTACAAGAAATGTATTTTTTTGTGTTTTTGTGCATGTTAGGCACGAAAATGCTAAGAAGAATGGAATACACCTTATATGGGAAAACGAAACAACATTACTTATATTGTACATTTTGAATCTGTTTTCTGTTTTTTAGGTAACAAAACGATAAAACTCATGAAAAAAAAACTGTAGAAACAGATTACCATTACCAAAAAAAAAAAAAAAAAAAAAAAAAAAATCTAGTGTCTTTTCAGCATATTAGGTCAATATGCAGGCAATGTACAATGCAATAGAGAATGGAAAAGGCATAACGAGAAACATGTATTGAGTGTTTTTTTCAGATTTGCATGAGTAGGACTCTATATAGAGAGAAACAGAACAACATTATCAAAAACGTGTATTTTAAGTGAATTTCATATTTTGAAGTGACAAAACGCCAAAATGCATTTAAAGCACCCTATATTTCGCAAAGGTAACGATATCTTAAGAAACGTCTTTTTAGTGTTTATGGAAACAAAACAACATTACCAAAAACGTGTCTTTTCAATGTTTATAAAGTTACGTATTAAAACGCTAAAACGTATGCAATAAAAAAATATATATAAATTTACCCCCTTAAAAAAATCGTTTATATTGAGTGTTTTTGAATTTCATACGTAGAAAAATGCCAAGATCATGAAATTACCCTATATGAAAACAAAAAGACATTACGAGAAAAGTGTATTAAAAGTATTTTTGAGCTTTTTATTTACCAAAAAAAAAAACAAGAAAAGGAATACAAAACAACATTACTAAAAACGTGTTTTATAGGTTCTTATGTACAGAAACGCTAAAACCCAAGCAAAACACCCTTTATGGAGAAGTGAAATAAATATTTCGTTGATAAATTACATTCAGGACAGTTAGGGAACATCCCTTACAGAAGAATAAGATCGCAGAAGAATGGTCCTAAATGGATGACTGATAATAAAACACTACATAGGGCGAAAGAGAAGTATATATGAGATTAAAGACAGGGGAAGTGGTTTTAAGGCCATAATATAATGAATTAGAAAAGTCAGGAGTTTAACAAGGAAAGCTAAAAATAGTTAAGCATTAAAGGTAGCCAGCCAAGCGAAGATGGACCCCAAGGGATTTTATCAGACATATAAGACGAAGAATAGAGAAACAAAAGTTCCTTAAAGACAGCAGAATGGGACCTGCTTAGTTGTTGGGAGGAGATTAGTAAAATTGTGAATGAGTATTTTTTACTTGTCTTTGCCCAGGAAAACATGCAGGATTTGCCGAATGGTGAGAAGATATTTAGAATAGAAGAGAAAGAGAAGCTGACAGATATTACTATAACTAAAGAGATAGTGGAACAGGAGATAGATAAGCTGAAAAGTTCAAGTCACCAGGACCAGATGAAATATATTCCAGAGTATTTAAGGAATGGAAAAAGGTTATAAGCAATCTGTTAGTTTCTGTCCTTAGGAAATCACTTTAGTCATGTGAGGTATCGGTAATGTAGAGGCAGATAATGGTGATAGTTATGGCATCCTATATCAGGACTTTAGTAAAGCATTTGACAAGGTACCCAATCAGAGGCTACTGAGAAAGGTTAGGGCGCACGAGAGAGATGAGGTGTTTAGATTGGATAAGGTCATGGCTAAGCGGCAGGCGACAGAGTGTTGTAATAAACGGCTCTAAATCCGAGTGGGGTCAAGTAATTAGTGGGGTGACTAAGGAATTATTAGTATTAGGGCCGATGTTGTTTGTTATACATGTCAATGACTTGGATAGTGGAATTAGTAGTGTTGTTAGTAAATTTGCGGATGACACGAGAGTATGTAGATTAATTAGGTCTGAATTGCATACAATCGCCTTGCAGGCAGATTTGGATAGGATGAACGAATGGACAGACAGATGGCAAATGCAGTTTAATATCAACAAATTGAAAGCACTTAGCGTAAGTGGAAGAAACCCACACATTAGTTACACAATGAACAACCAAGTTCTGGTAGGTTCAGGGTAAGAAAATGATTTGAGATTTAAAGTTAACTCTGAACTCCGTCTAAGAAAGCAATGTAAAGAGGCCAGAAACAAAGCAAATAGTGTATTATGATTCATTTTCATGAGTGCTAAAAGGAGAACTCCCGAAGTAATATTAAAGTTACATTTGGCGCTGGTCAGACTTCATCTAGAATACGCTGTCCAATTCTGGTCACCACATCACAGGAAGGATAAAGGTCTATTAGAATCAGTACAAAGGAGAAAAACTAAAAGGATACAGGGGATGAGGAGTATTCCTTACGAAGCGATATTCAAGCTGTTAAATTTACATTTTTTAGAGAGACGTAGGTTAAGAGTGGACCTGATAGAAGTCTCTAAGTGGTATATGGGTTATAACAAGGGCAACATAAGGAAAATTCTTAGAATCTGTAACCATGATAGAACAAGAAAAATGGGTTCAAGCCTGAAAACATGATGTTCAAAAAGGAGACAAGAAGGAATTGGTTCTCAAATAAAATAGTAGATGATTGGAACGGACGTAGTAATCAAGCTGTTAGTGCTGAGGCATTTGGGAACTGTAAGAGAAAATTAGACATTTATGGATGGGGGTGATAGGTGGGAATAGGTAGGCATATTTCATACAAGTACTGCCATGTGTAGGCCTGATGCCTTCTTGCAGATTTACTTATTTCTTATGTTCTTATATTCTTATTACCAAAAGCATGTATTTTCAGTGTTTTTCAGCTATTACGTGAAAAAAAAAATGCCAAAATGCATGCAAAGCACCCTAAATGAGTAAAAAAAGGGACATTACGAGAAACGTGCATTATGAGTGTTTTTTTCAGATTCTTAGATACCAAAACGCTGAATAAAACTCATGAATAAAACTCTTAATTGAGAAACAGAACAACCTTACCAAATGCGTGTATTTTGAGTGTTTTTCACATTCTTAGTTACCAAAACCCCAAATTGCAAGTGAAACTAACTTTATGTGAAAAAAAAGGCATTTCCAGAAAGGTATCTTTTAAGGGTTTTTGTACGTGTTAGGCAATAAAGCACTAGAAAGCAGGGCAATCACATTACATTGGAATAAAACCAACTTTAACCAAGAACTTGCCTTTAAGTGTTTTTGACCTCCTTACATACCAAAACGCTAAAACGCATGCAAAACATCCTTTATGGAGAACTGAATAACATTACCAAAAACATGTATTTTGAGTATTTTTGATCATGTTACCTATAAAATCGCTTAAATACATGGAAAGAACCCTATGTTTGGGAAACGAAAGGACATTACGAGAAACGTGTATTATGAGTGTTATTAAGTTCCTTAAGTACCAAAAAGCTAAAACCCACAAATAACAACACTCTTTATAAAGAAACAAAAAAAAAAGTAATTTTCTTTTTTTTTTGTTAGTCTTCTTCATAGGTACCGAGATGCCAAAATTCTGACAAAATTCAGGGAAATTATGTGGAAAAAAGAACATTATCAAAAAAGTTATTTTAGCTTATTTCGGACTGTTATGTAAAATACCCTAAATTGCATGCAAAGCCACCTATATGGGGAAATTAAACGACTTTACCAGAAACCTGTCGCTTGAGTGTTTTTCAGCATGTTAGGCATCAAAACAATAAATAATATGGAAGTCACTCTATATGGGAATCGAAAACATCATTACTAAAAACTTGTTTTTTCAGTGTTTTACGTAGAAAAAAAACTAAAACGGATGCAAACAAACCAATATCAAGAAATAGAATAACATTACCACCAAAAACGTATATTTTGAGTGTTTTTGAGCCTGTTACCTATAAAAAACGCGAAAATGGATGCGAAGCACTCTATATTGGGAAACAAAAGGACATTACGAGAAACGTGTATAATTAGAATTTTATAGTTTCAGAAGAACCACAAGTCAAAAGTTTCTTAGATACCAAAATGCTGAAACTCATGAATAACACTCTTGATTGAGACACAGAACAATCTTACGAAATGCGTGTATTTTGAGTGTTTTTCACATTCTTAGTTACCAAAACCCGAAATTGCATGCAAAACTAGTAATATGTGGGGAAAAAATTATATTACCAGAGAAGTGTCTTTTGAGTGTTTTTGAGCGTGTTAAGCAATAAATTACTAAAAAGAAGAACAACCACATTACATGTTAATAAAAACCAACTTTTACCAAGAACTTGCCGTTAAATGTTTTTGAGATCCTTCCATACCAAACGCTAAAACGAATCCAAAACACCCTTTATGAAGAAACACAATAACATTACCAAAAACGTGTATTTTGAGTGTTTTTTTATCATGTTACCTATAAAAACGCTTGAATACATGCAAAGTACCCTATGTTTGGGAAACGAAAGGATATTACGAGAAACGTGTATTATGAGTGTTTTTAAGTTCTTTAAGTACCAAAAAGCTAAAACCCATGTATAACACTCTTTACAGAGAAAAAAACATATAAATAAATAAAAAAATAGCTTTTTTTTGTTGTTCATCTTCATAGGTACCGAGATGCCAAAATTCTGGCAAAATTCAGGGTAATTATGTGGAAAAAAGAACATTATCAAAAACGTTAATTTTAGCTTTTTTTCAGACTATTGTGTACCAAATCCACATGCATGCAAAAGCCACCTATATGTGGAAATTAAACGACGTTACCGGAAACCTGTCTTTTGACTGCACCAAAACGATAAATAATATGAAATATGGGAATCCAAAACAAAATGACTGAAAACGTGTCTTTTCAGTGTTTTACGTAGAAAAATGCTAAAACGGATGCAAACCAACCAATATGAAGAAATAGAATAACATTACCAAAAGGTATATTTTGGGTGTTTTTGAGCTTGTTACCTACAAAAAGGCGAAAATGAATGCAATCCACTCTATATTTGGAAACAAAAGGAGATTACGAGAAACGTGTATAATGAGTATTTTATAGTTTCACAAGAACCACAAGGCAAAAAACGCAAAAACTCGTGTATGTGGAGAAGTTTCTTAGATACCAAAATGCTGAAACTCATGAATAACACTCTGAATTCAGAAACAGAACAACCTTACCAAATGGGTGTATTTTGAGTGTTTTTCACATTCTTAGTTACCAAAACCCCAAATTGCATGCGAAACTAACTTTATGTGGGAAAAAAATGACATTACCAGAAAAGTGTCTTTTGAGTGTTTTTGAGCGTGTTAAGCAATAAAGCACTAAAAAGCACGGTAATCACATTACATGGGAATAAATCCAACTTTTACCAAGAATTTGCCTTTAAGTGTTTTTGAGCTAAAACGCAAGCAAAACTCCCTTTATGGAGAAACAGAATAACATTATCAATACACATATTTCTAGTGCCTTTGATCATGTTACCTATAAAAACGCTTAAATACATGCAAAGAACCCTATGTTTGGGAAACGAAAGGACATTACGAGAAACGTGTATTATAAGTGTTTTTAAGCTACTAAGTACCAAAGATCTAAAATCCACAAATAACACTCTTTATAAAGAAACCAAAAAAAAAAATAAATAAATAAATAAAAAAATAAATAAATAAATAGCATTTTTTTTTTGTTATTCATGTTCATAGGTACCGAGATGCCGCCAGAATTCTGTTAAAATTCTGGGAAACTAGGTGGATAAAAGAACATTATCTAAAAAGTTAATTTTAGCTTTTTTTTTCGGACTGTTATGTATCAAACCATAAAGTGCATGCAAAGCCACTATATGAGGAAATTAAACGACTTGACAAGAAAACTGTCTTTTGAGTGTTTTTCAGCATGTTAGGCACCAAAACGATAAATAATATGGAAGTCAATCTATATGGGAATCCAAAACAAAATTACTGAAAACGTGTCTTTTTTGTGTTTTACGTAGAAAAACGCTAAAACGGATGCAAACCAACCAATATGAAGAAAAAGAATAACATTAACAAAAAGGTATATTTTAAGTGTTATTGAGCTTGTTACCAACAAAAAAAAAAACACGAAAATGGATGCAAAGCACTCTATATTGGGAAACAAAAAGACATTACGAGAAACGTGTATAATGAGTGTTTTATATTTTCACAAGAACCACAAGGCAAAAAACACAAAAACTCGTGTATATGGAGAAGTTTCTTAGATACCAAAATGCTGAAACTCCTGAATAACACTTTTAATTAAAAAACAGAATAACCTTACTAAATGCGTGTATTTTGAGTGCTTTTTACATTCTTAGTTACCTAAACCCCAAAATGCATGCGAAACTAGCTTTATGTGGGACGAAAAATGACATTACCAGAGAAGTGTCTTTTGAGTGTTTTTGAGCGTGTTAGGCAATAAAGCACTAAAAAGGAGGGCAATCATATTACATGGGAATAAAACCAACTTTTACCAAGAACTTGCCTTTAAGTGTTTTTGAGCTCCTTATATACAAAATCGCTAAAACGCATGCAAAACACCCTTTATGGAGAAACAGATAAACATTACCAAAAACATGTATTTTGAATGTTTTTGATCATGTTATCTCTAAAAACGCTTAAATACATGGAAAGAACCCTATGTCTGGGAAACGAAAGGATATTACGAGAAACGTGTTTTATGAGTGTTTTTAAGTTCCATAAGTACCAAAAAAGTTAAACCTCTTTATAAAGAAAGAAAATCAAATAGAAAAATAGGATTTTTTTTGGGGGGGTATTCTTCTTCATAAGTATGCCAAAATTTTTGCAAAATTCAGGGAAATTGTGTGAAAAAACAACATTATCAAAAAAGTTAATTTTAGCTTCTTTTTTTTCGGACTTATGTACGAAACCTTAAAGTGCATGCAAAGCCAACTATATGGGAAAATTAAACGACTTTACTAGAAACCTGTGTTTTGAGTGTTTTCAGCATGTTAGTCACCAAAACAATAAATAATATGGAAGTCGTTCTATATGAGAATCCAAAACAAAATTACTGAAAACGTGTCTTTTCCGTGTTTTACGTAGAAAAACGCTAAAACGGATGCAAAACAACCAATATGAAGAAATAGAATAAGATTAACAAAAAGATATATTTTGAATGTTTTTGAGCTTTTTACTTACAAAAACGCGGATATGGATGCCTTTTAGCGGTTTGTTACCTAAGAAGTAAAAAAAAAAAAAAAACCTTTCTCGTAATATTTTTTTTTCCATTTAACCAAATAGGGTACATAGAATGTATTATGACGTTTTTCACGTAACAGCCTCAAAAACAATAAAAAAAAAAAAAAACTTGTTTTTGGTAATGTTGTTCTGTTTCTCCATCAAGGATGTTTTGCATGCGTTTTAGCGTTCTGATACCTAAGTTGCTCAAAAATACTGAAAATAGACATTTTTGTTAATGTTTTGTTTTCCATTACAGTGTGATTTCCATGCTTTTCATCGTTTTGGAGCTAGAACACTGATAAACACTCAAAAGACACCTTTCTAGAAAACTAGTTTCCTTTCGCATGCTTTGCATGTGTACTTAACAATGAGAAATACACTCCAGTTACAAGTTTTTGGTAATGTTATATTTCTCGATGACGATTTTTTTTTTTTTTTTTTTGCATGCAGCTTAGGTTTTTGGTATGTAATAAGCTCTAAAACACTTAAAAGACACGTTTTCCTTAGTGTTCTTTTGTTGTTCAAATCAAGTGATTTCCAAGCTTTATATCGATTTTAGTGTCTAAACACTCCAAAGACACGTTTCTGGAAACATCGTTTCATTTCCTCATAAAGGTTACTTTGCATGCATTTTTGCGTTTTCTATGTAACAAGCTCATAAACACATAAAATACCTGTTTTTGGCAATTTTATTCTCTTTCTCCATAAAAAGTGTTTTGCAAACGTATTAGCGTTTTGGTATGTAAGAAGCTCAAAAAGATTGAAGACATGTTTTTGATAATGTTTTTTATTCCCATATGGTGATCTTTCCATACTTTTTAGCATTCTGGTACATAGCAGATTCGTAAACATTCAAAACACACGTTTCATTAAATTTAGTTTCGTTTGTTAGTTAGTTGGCTTCCATACATTTTGGCGTTTTGGCACCTAACAATATGAAAAAACACTCAAAATACACGTTTTTGGTAATGTTGTTATGTTTATCCATACAGAGTGCTATTCATGCGTTTTCATATTTTGCTACCTAAGAAGCTCAAATTTACTCATAATACACGTTTCTCGTAATGTCTTTTTCTTTCTTCATATAGAATACTTTGCATATATTATGGCGTTTTTCTTCCTAACAAGCTCAAAAACTCTCAAATGATTTATTTTCGGTGATATTATTCTGTTTTTCCATAAAGGGTGTTTTTCATGCATTTTACCTTCTTGGTACGTAAGAAGCTGAAAAAAAAAAACTCAAAAGACACGTTTTTGGCAAAATAGTTTTTTTTTTCCATGTATATGTGTATGTGAACTTATTAACCACAAAACAGTAAAAAGCATGAAAACTTCCCTATACTGGAAAAGCAAAAAACAACATTCCCCCAAAAGTATTTTTGGGGGTATTTCTTTTTGGTGATATTATTCTGTTTTTCGTTTCGTGTCGTCTTTTAGAGGTCTTTGCATGTATTTTTGCGCTTTGGTACCTAATAATATGAAAACCACTCAAAATATATATTTTCATTCGTGTTGTTTTGTTTCTCCATATAGAGTACTATTAAGGTGCCTTTGTGTTTGGTACCTAAAAAGCTCAAAAGCTCTCATAATACACGTTTCTCGAAATGTCTTCGTTTCCCGGCATAGGGAACTTTGCATACATTTCGGCGTTATTCTACTTATATACCTCAAAAACACTGAAAATATAGTTTTTTTTTTGTATTATTATTTTGTTTTTCCATAAAGCGTGTTTTGCGTCTGTTCAAGCGTTTTGATATAAAAGTAGCTCAAAAACACACACAAAAAAAAATTTTTTTTTGATAATTTTGTTTTTTATTCCCATATAGAATGCTTTCCTTTTTTATTTTTTAGAGTTTTGGTGCCTAACACGCTCATAAACACTCAAAATTTACGTTTCTGGAAATTTCGTTTCGTTTCTCCCATAGATTGCACTTTGCATGAATTTCGACGTTTTGGTACATAACATTGTTAAAACAAACAAAATACACGTTTTTAGTAATGTTGCTCTGTTACTCCATATAGAGTGGTATTCATGCATTTTCATATTTTTCAACGCATATTATAATTGTTTTACACCTTATTAGGTGTAAAACAATTATAATATGCGTTTCTCGTAATGTCTTTTCGTTTCCCTATATTGGGAACTTTACATGGATTTTGACAATTTTTTACGTAATTAGCTTAAAACATTAAAAATACACGTTTTGCTGTTTCTCCATAAAAGGTGTTTTGCATGCGCCTTTGCGTTTTAGTATGTAAGTAGCTCAAAACAATGAAAAGACTTTTTTGTAATGTTTTGTTT
This sequence comes from Scylla paramamosain, assembly GCF_035594125.1. NCBI lineage: Eukaryota > Metazoa > Arthropoda > Malacostraca > Decapoda > Portunidae > Scylla > Scylla paramamosain. The sequence goes on from NC_087177.1 coordinate 18,921,426, forward strand.
TCCCATGTATGGTTCTTTCCTTGCTTTTTAGCGTTTTGGTACCTAATACGCTTACAAACACTGAAAAGACACGTTTCTAGAAGTGTCGTATTTTCCCTCATATATCATGGTTTTCATGCATTTTAGCGTTTTTGTTTCTCCATATAGAGTGCTATTCATTCGCTTTAGCGTTTTGGTACCTAATAATTTGAAAACACTCATACTGCACGTTTCTCGTAATGCACTTTCGTATCCATATATCGTGTACTTTGCATGCATTTTGGCGCTTTTGTACGTGACAAGCTTAAGAAATAAAATGAAATACTAGTTTCTGGTAAGGTTATTTGTTTTTTCCATTAAGGGATTTTTGCAAGCATTTTAGCGTTTTTGTACGTTAGTAGCTGAAAAATACTGAAAAAAATATTGTTTTTGCTTTTCCAGTATAGGGAAGTTTTCATGCTTTTTACTGTTTTGTAGTTAACACGTTTATATACACATATACATGGAAATAAAAAAAAAAAAACTACTTTGCCAAAAACGTGTCTTTTAAGTTTTTTTTTTTTTTTCAGCTTCTTACGTACCAAGAAGGTAAAATGCATGAAAAATACACTTTATGGAAAAACAGAATAATATCACCAAAAGAAATCATTTGAGAGTGTTTGAGCTTGTTAGGAAGAAATACGCCATAATGTATGCAAAGTATTCTATATGAAGAAAGAATAAGACATTACGAGAAACGTGTATTATGAGTAAATTTGAGATTCTTAGGTAGCAAAATGTGAAAACGCATGAATGCACCCTATGGATAAACATAACAACATTACCAAAAACGTGTATTTTGAGTGTTTTTTCATATTATTAGGTGCCAAAACGCCAAAATGTATGGAAGCCCACTAACTTTTTCTCACCCCCCCAGCTGCTAACTCTGTACAAGGGCCTTATCCGTCCATGTATGGAGTATGCTTCACATGTCTGGGGGGGTTCCACTCATACTGCTGTTCTAGACAGGGTGGAATCAAAAGCTTTTCGTCTCATCAACTCCTCTCCTCTAACTGACTGTCTTCAGCCTCTCTCTCACCGCCGCAATGTTGCATCTCTAGCTGTCTTCTACCGCTATTTTCATGCTAACTGCTCTTCTGATCTTGCTAACTGCATGCCTCCCCTCCTTCCGCGGCCTCGCTGCACAAGACTTTCTTCTTTCTCTCACTCCTATTCTGTCCACCTCTCTAACGCAAGAGTTAACCAGTATTCTCAATCATTCATCCCTTTCTCTGGTAAACTCTGGAACTCCTTGCCTGCTTCTGTATTTCCACCTTCCTATGACTTGAATTCCTTCAAGAGGGAGGTTTCAAGACACTTATCCACCAATTTTTGACCACTGCTTTGACCCTTTTAGGGACTGGCATTTCAGTGGGCATTTTTTTTTATTAGATTTTTGTTGCCCTTGGCCAGTATCCTTCCTACATAAAAAAAAAAAAAAAAAAAAAAAAAAACTAACAAACAAAACAAAATTTAATGAAACGTGTCTTTTGAATGTTTATGAATCTGCTAGGTACCAGAATGCTAAAAAGCATGGAAAGATCACCATATGGAAATAAAACACATTATAAAAAAACATGTCTTTTCAATCTTTTTGAGCTTCTTACGTACTAAAACGCTAATACGTTTGCGAAACACTCTTTATGGAGAAACAGAAGAAAATTCCCAAAAACAAGTATTTTATGTGTTTATGAGCTTGTAACGTAGAAAACGCAAAAATGCATGCAAAGTAATCTTTATGAGGAAATGAAACGATGTTTCCAGAAACGTGTTTTTTGAGTGTTTAGACACTAAACCTATATAAATCTTGGAAATCACTTGATTTGAACAAGAAAAGAACACTAAGGAAAACGTGTGTTTTAAGTGTTTTCGAGCTTATTACATACCAAAAACCTAAGCCGCACGCAAAAAAAAAAAAAAAAAATAGAAAAAAAAACTTTCATGGAGAAACATAATAACATTACCAAAAACTTGTAATTGGAGTGTATTTCTCATTTTTAGGTACACATGCAAAGCATGCGAAAGGAAACGAGTTTTTCAGAAAGGTGTCTTTTGAGTGTTTATGAGTGTTCTACTTCCAAAAAAATTAAAAGCATGGAAATCACACTGTAATGGAAAACAAAACATTAACAAAACTGTCTCTTTTCAGTATTTTTGAGCAACTTAGGTATCAGAACGCTAAAACGCATGCAAAACACCCTTGATGGAGAAACAGAATAACATTACCAAAAACAAGTTTTTTTATTGTTTTTGAGGCTGTTACGTGAAAAACGTCAAAATACATTCCAAGTACCCTATTTGGTTAAATGGAAAAAAAAAGTATTACGAGAAAGGTGTTTTTTTTTTACCTCTTAGGTAACAAACCGCTAAAAGGCAGTAATTAGCACTCTATAGAAAAAAAAAAATTCCAAAAACATGTATTTTGAGTGTATTTCACAGTCAGGTACCAAAACTCCAAAATGCAAACAAAACACCCTATAGGGTGAAAGAAAACGAGACTTCAAGAAAAGTGTCTTTTGATCGTTAATGAGCGTGTTAGACACGAAAATGAAAAAAAAAGAAACAAAAAAACACCCTATATGTGAAAACAACACATTACCAGAAACGTTTTTTTTTTTTCCACTGTTTTTGAGCAACTTATGTACCAAAACTTTGAAACGCATGTAAAATATTATTAATAACATTAAGAAAATAAGTATTTTGATTTTTTTTTCAAGTTGTTTCGTAGAAAAACGCCAAAAAGTAAGCACAGTACCCTAAATGGGGAAATGGATAAACATTACGAAAAACGTGTATTATGAGTATTTTATTAGTTTCCTAAGTACCAAAACGCTATGAATGAGTATGAATAACACTCTATAGAGAGAAACAGAATTACATTACGTATTATTTTGAGTGTATATCATATTGTTAGGTTTTTAAATCCGTGGAAAGCACCCTATATGGAGAAAGGAAACGAGATTTCCAGAAACGTGTTTTTTTTTTTTTTTTAATATTTATGTGCGTGCAGACACCCAAACGATAAAAAAAAGGAGGGAAAGTATCCTATATGGGTGAACAAGACATTACCAAAACGTCTCTTTATAGTGTTTTTGAGCTACTTACGTACCAAAAACGCTGAAACGCTTGCAAAAAAAAAAAAATCATGAAGAAAAGTATAAGTATCAAAAACGTGTTTTTGTTTGTTTTTGAGCTTAGAAAAATGCCAAAATGCAAGCAAAAGACTCTGTAATATTAAACGAAAAGACATTAGGAAAAAGGTGTATTATGAGAGTTTTAGAGCTTCTTAGGTAGCAAAATACTAAAACGCATGAATTTTATAGTGCACGTTACATCGACAAATCAGAACAACATTAACAATATTTTTTTATTTGGGTGTTTATTTTATTTTTTTTTGATTAGGTACCAAAATGCCATAATGTATTCACAGTCACCTATATATGGAAACAAAACTACATACTAGCAAAATGTTTTTTGAGGGTTTTTTATTTATTTATTATTATTTTTTTTTTCGTATTAGGCATCATAACGCAAAAAGAAAAAAAAAACATAGAAATCACCCTATATGGGAATATACTTGTAAAACAACATTACGAACAAGTGTCTTTTCTGGGTTTTTGAATTTCTTTAGCACCAAAATTCTAAAACATGCAAAACACACTTTATAAAAAAAATAAATAAAAGAGAGAATAACCTTACGAAAAACAAGTATTTTTAGTTTTTTTGAGCTTGTTACGTAAACAAACGCCAAAATATATGTAAAGTCCTCTATTTTGGGAAACGAAAGGACATTATGAAAGATCTATTATGATCGTTTTTTTTTTTTTTTTACCTTTTTAGGTACAAAGACGCTAAAACGCATTGACAGCACTTAATAAAAAAAAAAAAAAAAAAACATTATCTAAAACTTATATTTTGAGTGTATTTAACAAAATGCCAAAATGCATGCAAAGCAACGTATATGGCAATATAAAACATCATTACGAAAAAACGTGTCTTTTGAATGTTATAGAGCTTCCTACGTACAAAACGCTACCAATACAAAACACTTTATGGAGAAAAAGAATAATATTACAAAAAATAGCTATTTCGAGTGTTTTTAGCGTGTTACGTACAAAAATGCCAAAATGCATAAAAGTAACGTTATATGGGGAAACGAAAGGACATTACGAAGAAAATTTATTATAAGTGTTTTTGAACATCACGAGGTAACAAAATGCTGAAACTCAGGAATAGTACTCGATATCGAGACCAAATAACGTGTATTTTGAGTGTTTTCACATTAATAAATAGCAAATCGCCAAAATGCATCGAAAATCGAAAATATGGGTAAAAACGAGATTTCCAGAAACGTATCTTTTAAATGTTTTTGAGCGTGTTAAGCACCAATACGCTAAAAAGCATGGAAATCACCTTATTTAGGAATACAAAACGACTTAACGAAAAACATGACTTTTGAGTGTTTTTGAACTTCTTATGTACCAAAACGGTAAAATGCATGCAAAACACCCTTTATGCAGAAACAGAATATCATTACCAAAAAACGTTTTTTTTTTTAATGTTTTTGAGCTTGTTACAGAATAACACCAAAATATATGAAATGTATACTATGTGGGGAAACAAAAAAGACATTAGAAGAAAAGTGTATTATAAGTGTTTTTGAGCTTCCCAGGTACCGAAATGCGAAAACGGGTTAATACCACCTTATACAAAGAAACAGAACAACATTACCAAAAACCGCGCAATTTGAGTGTTTTTTTTTTTTTTACACATTGTTAAGTACCAATATATTTGGAAACGATACTACATTTCAAGAAATGTTTTTTTTTTAGTGTTTAAAATGCAATGGTAAACACCCTAAATGGGAATAGAAAACAACTTTACCAAAAAAACGTGTCTTTTGAGTGTTTTTCAGCCTTTTACGTACCGAAACCCTAAAAAAGCATGCAAAACACCTTTTATGTAGAAGAATATCATTACCAGGAACAAGTATTTTGAGAGTTTTTTGAGTTTGTTGCATACAAAAACATTAAAATGGATGCATAATAATCTTAATAGTTAGACGTAATGACATTACGAAAAACATGTATTATAATTATTTTTTTTAACATTGTAGGTATTGAAACGCTAAACCTATAAACAGCACTCTATGAAGAAACAGAACAACATTAACAAAAACGTGTGTTTTGAGCATATTTCACATTATTAGGTACCGAAACGCCAAAATGCATGGAAAGGCCTTGATATGGGGAAATGAAATTGTTACAAGAAAGCATGTTTCGAAACGAAAAGACTTTACGAAAAACGTGTATTATGAAAGTTTTGGGTTGTTAGGTACAAAAACGCTAAAACGCATGAATAACACTTTATATGAAGACACATAACATTATTAATAACATATATTTTGAGTCTATTTCGCTCAAAAAGACCGAAGAGAAACGTTTTTGGTAATGATGTTTCTTTTTTACATATAGGGTACTTTTCATGCTTTTTTAACCGTTTTGGTGCCTAACATGCTCATAAACACTCAAAAAACACATTTCTGGATATATCGTTTCCTTTTCCTATAAAGTGTGCTTTGCGTACATTTTGGCATTTTGGTACCTAACCATGTGAAATACACTCAAAATGCAAGTTTTTATAATGTTAATTTTCTCCATATATTTAGGCGTTTTAGCGTTTCAGTACCTAAGAAACTGAAAAAAAACACTCATAACACAAGTTTCTTGTAATGCGTTTTTGTTTCTTCAGATCGTGTAATCAAGGATTTTGGCGTTTTTCTAGGTAATAAGCTCAAAAACTCTCAAAATACTTGGTTTCAGTAATATTATCATGTTTCCTACATGAAGAGTGTTTGCATGCATTTTTGCGTTTTGGTAATTAACAAGATCATAATCACTCAAAAAACATGTTCCTGGAAATGTCTTTTTTTTTTCCTCATATAGGGTACCTTACATATATTTATGCATTTAATTATTTAACAGTGTAAAAGAATACACAAAGCACGTTTGTTTTTTTCTTTTGATGTTGTTTCTCCATTTAGAGTGTTATTACAGGGTTTTCGCGTTTTCGTAGACAGGAAACTCAAAAACACTCATAACACACATTTCTCGCAATGTCTTTTCATTTCCTCATTCTTTGCATGCATTTTGGCGATTTTGTACGTAACAAGCTCAAAAGCATTTAAATATTTGTTTTTAAAAGGGTGTTTTCCATTCGTTTTATGGTTTTTGTACATAAATAGCTCAAAAACACACCAAACACACGTTTTTAGAAATGTTGTTTTGCTTTCCCCATAGAGGAACTTTTCCATGCCTTTTAGCGTTTTTGTGCCTAACACGCTCATAAACACTTAAAAAAAAAAGAAAAAAATACATGTTTCTGGAAATGTCGTTACGTTTCCCTAGAGAGGGCACCTTGCATGCATTTTGGCGTTTTTGCTATCTTACAATGTAAAATAAAACTAAAAAATCACGTTTTTGGTAAGTGTTTTTATTTTATTTATTTTTTTCCATATAGAGTAATACTATTTATGTCTTTTAGCGTTTATGTGAGAAAAAAATGACATTACCAGAAAATGTCTTTTGAGTGTTTTTGAGCCTGATAGGCAATAAAGCACTAAAAAGCAGGGCAATCACATTACATTTGAATAAACCCAATTTTTTATCAAGAACTTGCCTTTAAGTGTTTTTGAGCTCCTTATAATATTATACTAAACAGCTAAAACGCATGTAAAACAAACTCTATGGAAAAGCAGAATAAAATTACCAAAAGCATGTATTTTGAGTGTTTTTGATCATGTTATCTATAAAAACGCTTAAATACATGAAAAGAACCTTATGTTTGGGAAACAAAAGGACATAACGAGAAACGTATATTATGAGTGTTTTTAAGTTTGTTTACCAAAAATCTAAAACCCCCTCTTTATTTAGAAAAAAATAAATAAATAAAAAATAAAAATAAAATTTTTTTTTTTTTTTTGTTATTCATCTTATTCATCTTCATAGGTACCGAACTGCCAAAATTCTGGGAAAATTCAAGGCAATTATATGATAAGAGAATATTATCAAAAAAGTAGATTTTAGCTTTTTTTTTCGGACTGTTATGTATCAAACCCTAAAGTGCATGCAAAGCCTCCTATATGAGGAAATTAAACGACCTTACCAGAAATCTGTCTTTTGTGTGTTTTTCAGCATGTTAGGCACCAAAACGATAAATAATAAGGAACTCACTTTTTATGGGAATCCAAAACAAAATTACTGAAAATGTATCTTTTTAGTGTTTTACGTAGAAAACGCAAAAAACTCGTGTATATAAAGAAGTTTCTTAGATACCAAAATGCTGAAACTCATGAATAACAATCTTAATTGAGAAACAGAACAACCTTAGCAAATGCCTGAATTTTGAGTGTTTTTCATATTCCTAGTTAGCAATACCCAAAATAGCATGCGAAACTAGCTTCATGTGGGAAAAAAATGACATTACCAGAAGTGTCTTTTAATTGTTTTTGAGCGTGTTAGGCAATGAAGTACTAAAAAGCAGGGCAATCACATTACATGGGAATAAAACCAACTTTTACCAAGAACTTGCCAATATGTGTTTTTGAGCTCCTTACATACCAAACCGCTAAAACGCATGGAAAACAAACTTCATGGAGAAACAGAATAACATTACCAAAAACATATATTTTGAGTGTTTTTGATCATGTTATCTATAAAAACGCTTAAATACATGCAAAGAACCTTAGGTTAAGGAAACGTAAGGACATTACGAGAAACGTGTATTATGAGTGTTTTTAAGTTCTTTAACTACCAAAAAGCTAAAACCCACAAATAACACTCGTTATTTAGAAAAAAATAAATAAATTAATTAAAGGATTTTTTTTTTTTTTTTTTTATTCTCCTTTATAGGTACCGAGATGCCAAAATTCTGGGAAAAATTAGGGCAATTATATGATAAGAGAATATTATCAAAAAGGTTGGTATTAGCTTTTTTTTTTCGGACTGTTATGTACCAAACACTAAAGTGCATGCAAAGCCTCCCATATGAAGAAATTAAACGACCTTACCAGAAATCTGTGTTTTGAGTGTTTTCAGAAGGTTAGGCACCAAAACGATAAATAATAAGGAACTCACTCTATATGGCAAACCAAAACAAATTTCTGAAAACGTGTCTTCTCAGTGTTTTACGTAGAAAAACGCTAAAACGGATGCAAACCAACCAATATCAAGAAGTAGAAAAACATTACCTAAAAGGTATATTTTGAGTGTTTTTGAGCTTGTTACCTACAAAAAAAAAACACGAAAATTGATGCAAAGCACTCTATATTGGGAAAGAAAGGGACATTGCGAGAAAAGTGTATAATGAATGTTTTATAGTTCAAAAGAACCACAAGGCAAAAAACGCAAAAAAACTCGTGCTAAAACCTCTTTATAGCGAGAAAAAAATAAATAAAATAAAAAAATAGGATTTTTTTTTTTTTGTTATTCTTCTTCATAGGTACCGAGATGCTAAAATTCCGGCAAAATTCAGAGAAATTATGTGAAAAAAGAACATTATCAAAAAAGTTAATTTCAGCTTTTTTTTTCGGACTGTTATGTACCAAACCTTAAAGTGCATGCAAAGCTAACTATATGAGGAAATTAAACGACTTTACGACATACCTGTGTTGTGAGTGTTTTTCAGCATGTTAGTCATTAAAACAATAAGTAATATGGAAGTCATTCTATGTGAGAATCCAAAACAAAATTACTGAAAACGTGTCTTTTCCGTGTTTTACGTACAAAAACGCTAAAACGGATGCAAACCAACCAATATGAAGAAATAGAAATAACATTACCAAAAAGGTACATTTTGAGTTTTTTTGAGCTCTTTACTTACAAAAAACGCGAAAATGGATGCAAAGCTCTCTATATTGGTTAACAAAAGGACATTACGAGAAATGTGTATAATAAGTGTTTTATAGATTCTGAAGAACCACAAGGCAAAAAAAGCAAAAAACTCGTATATATGGAGAAGTTTCTTAGATACCAATATGGTGAAACTCCTGAATAACAAACACTTTTAATTGAGAAACAGAACAACCTTACCAAATGCGTGTATTTTGAATGTTTTTCACATTCTTAGTTACCAAAACCCCAAATTGCATGTGAAAGTAGCTTTATGTGGGAAAAAAAATGACATTACCAGAAAATTGTCTGTTGAGTGTTTTTGAGCGTGTTAGGTAATAAAGCACTAAAAAGCAGGGCAATCATATTACATAGGAATAAAACCAACTTTTAGGAAGAACTTGCCTTTAAGTGTTTTTGAGCTCATTATATACCAAAACGCTAAAAAAAAAAGCATGCAAAACACCCTTTATGGAGAAACATCATAACATTACCAAAAGCATGTATTTTGAGTGCTTTTGATCATGTTACATATAAAAGCGCTTAAGTACATGCAAAGAACCTTATGTTTGAGAAACGAAAGAACATTTCGAGAAACGTGTATAATGAGTGTTTTTAAGTTCCTTAAGTACCAAAAATCCAACAAATAACACTCTATATAGAGAAAAAAATAAATAAATAAAAAAATAGGAATTTTTTTTTTTTTTTTGTTAGTCATCTTCATAGGTACCGAGATACCAAAATTCTGGAAAAAATTCAGGGAAATTATGTGAAAAAAGAACATTATGAAAAAAAGTTAATTTTATCTTTTTTTTCGGACTGTTATGTACCAAACCCTAAAGTGCATCCAAAGCCTCCTATATTGGGAAATTAAACGATTTTACCAGAAACCTGTCTTTTGAGTGTTTTTTAGTATGTTAGGCACCAAAACGGTAAATAATATGGAAGTCACTCAAAATGGGAATCCATCACAAAATTACTGAAAAAAAAATGTCTTTTAAGTGTTTTACCTAGAAAAACGCTAAACAGGATGCAAACCAATGAATATGAAGAAATAGAATAATATTACCAAAAATGTATATTTTTTATGTTTTTGAGCTTCTTACCTTCAAAAAATGCGAAAATGGATGGAAAGCACTCTATATTGGGATACAAAAGGACATTACGAGATATGTGTATAATGAGTGTTTTATAGTTTCACAAGAACCACAAGGCAAAAAACGCAAAAACTCGTGTATATAAAGAATTTTCTTAGATACCAAAATGCTGAAACTCAGGAATAACACTCTTAATTAAGAATACAGAACAACTTTACCAAATGCGTGTATTTTGAGTGCTTTTCACATTCTTAGTTACCAAAACCCCAAATTGCATGCGAAACTAGCTTTATGTGGGAAAAAAATGACATTACCAAAAAGTTATTGAGCGTGATAGGCAATAAAGCAGTAAAAAGCACGGGAATCACATTACATGGGAATAAAACGAACTATTACCAAGAACTTGCCTTTAAGTGTTTTTGAGCTCCTTACATACCAAAACGCTAAAACGCATGCAAAACACCCTTTATGGAGAAACAGAATAATATTACCAAAAAACATGTATTTTGAGTGTTTCTCATCATGTTACCTATAAAAAAATCTAAAATACATGGAAAGAACCCTATGTTTGGAAAATGAAAGGACGTTACGAGAAACGTGTATTATGAGTTTTTTTTTTTTAAGTTTGTTAAGTATGAGAAAGCTAAAACCCACAAATAACACTCTTTATAGAGAGTTTTCGTACCTAACAATGTGAAAAACACTCAAAAAGCACATTTTTGGTAATCTTGTTCTTTTTTCTATATAGACTATTCTTCAATGCGTCAAATAGGTCTTGGTTTCTAAAAAATAAAAAAAAAAACACTTATTATATAAGTTTCTTCTAATGTCTTTTCGTTTCCTCATGCAAAGTATTTTGCATGCATTTATGTTTCTTTTTATATGTAAAAAAAAAAAAATAATTGTTTATGGTAATAAAGGGTGTTTTGCATACAGCTCAGCGTTATGGTACTTAATTAGCTGAAAATACCCAAAAGATAAATTTTTGGTTGACTTGTTCTTTCATATAGGTAACTTTCCATGCTTTTTATAACTTTGGTACCTAACAACAACAATCGACACTCAAAAGACATGTTTCTGGAAATATCGTTTCATCTCCCCATAGATGGTGCTCTGGAGTCATTTTGACGTTTTGGTACATAAAATTGTGAAAAACACAAAATAAACGTTTTTGGTAATGTTCTGTTTCTCCATATACAGTGGTACTAAATAGTTTTCGCGTTTGGTACCTAAGACGCTCAAAAACACTAATGGCATCTTTCTCGTAATGTCCTTTATTTTATCCATATTGGGTGATTTCCATGCATTTTGGCGTTTTTGTTACGTAACAATGTGAAAAAAAATCAAAATATACGTTTTCGGTAATGTTCTGCTTCTTCATATATAATGTTATACATGTGTTTGTGCATTTTGCTACCTAAGAATCTCAAAAACACTGATAAATGAAGTGTCTTTTCATTTCTTTTCGTATCGCCATTTAAGATACTTTGCATGCATTTTTGCTTTTTTTTATACGTAAAATAAAAAAAAAACTCAAAATGCACATTTCTGGTAATGTTATTCTGTTTCTCCATAAAATGTGCTTTGCATGCATTTTAGCGTTTTGGTACGTAAGTAGCTGTAAAAACTCTCAAAAGACACGCTTTTGGTAATGTTTTGCTTTTTCATATAGGGAGCTTTCGTTGGTTTTTAGCGTTTTGGTATCTAATATTGTTGTGTTTCTCTAAAGAAAGTATTATTTATGCATTTTCGCGTTTTGGTACCTGAGAAGCTCAAAAAAGCTCTATATATAAGTTTCTCATAATATCGTTGGTTACTTTTTTTTTTTTTTGCGTAACAAGCTCTAAACATTGAAAATACACGCTTTTTTGGTAATGTTATTCAGTTTTTCCACGGCGTTTTGGATGCGTTTAAGTGTTTTTGTATGTAAGTAGCTCATAAGCGCTTAAATTAAAAGTTTTTGTAATCTTTTGTTTTCTCTTATATGGTGCTTTCCTTAGTTTTTAGCTTCTTGGCACCTAACATGCTCATAAACAGTGAAAGGACATGTTTCTGGAAATGTTTCCTTTCCCCATATAATATGCTTTGCATGCATTTTCGCGTTGCGGTACCTAATAACGTGAAAAAAGCCTTAAAACACAAGGGTTGGTTAATCTTGTTCCGTTTCTCCATATAGAGTATTATTCATACGTTTTAGTGTTCTGGTACCTATGAAGCTCAATACCACTCAAAATATACGTTTCTTTTAATGTTTTCTTTTCCCCTTTTAGGGTTATTTGCATGTATTTTATCGTTTTTGTACGTAACAGGCGCAAAATCTCTCAAAATGCATGTTTTTGGTAAAGCTGTTGAGTTTCTCCATAAAGTGTGTTTTGCAACCGTTTTAGCGGTTTGGTATGTAAGTACCTCAAAACACTTAATGTTTTCCCATTTACGACACTTTCCATGCTTTTTAAGAACTTTTTGTGCCTAACACACTCATAAAATCTCAAAAGACATGTTTCTGGAAATGTCGTTTCTTTTCCCTATATCGGGTGCTTTGCATGCATTTTGGCGTTTTGATACCTAACAAAGCTAAATACACTTAAATAGCACGTTTTCTCCATACAGAAGGCAAATTGTGTGTTTTATCGTTTCGGTACCTAATAAGCTAAAAAAAAAAAACACTCATAATATTGGTTTCTTTTTATGTCTTTTCGTTTTCTTATATAGGGTACTTTATATGCATTTTGACGCTTTTGTACATAACAAGCTGAAAAATCGCCCAAAATGCTCGTTTTTGTTAATGTTTTTATATTTCTGCAGGAAAGGTGTTATGCATATTTTATCGTTTTGGTACATTATAAATTTAAAAACTTCCAAAGCGTGTTAGGCAATAAAGCACTAAAAAGCAGGGCAATCACATTACATTGGAATAAAATCAATTTTTAACAACAACTTGCCTTTAAGTGTATTTGAGCTCCTTATATACCAAAACACTAAAATGCATGCAAAATACACTTTATGGTGAAACAGAACAACATTACCAAAAACATATATTTTGAGTGTTTTTGATCATGTTACCAATAAAAACGCTTAAATACATGCAAAGAACCCTATTTTTGGGAAACGAAAAGACATTACGAAAAACGTGTATTATGAGTGTTTTTAAGTTCATTAAGTACGAAAAAGCTAAAAGCCACAAATTACACTCTTTATTAAGAAAAAATAAATTTATAAATAAATAAAAAAAATTCGATATTTTTTTTCATTCTTATTTATCTTCACAGGTAACGAGGTGCCAAAATTCGGGCAAAGTTCAGGAAATTATATGAAATAAGAATATTATCAAAAAAGTTAAATTTAGCTTTTTTTTCGGACTGTTATGTACCAAACCCCTAAATTGCATGCAAAGGCACCTATATGGGGAAATTAAACGTCTTTGCCAGAAAACTGTCTTATGAGTGTTTTTCAGCATGTTAGGAACCAACACGATAAAACCCAAGGAAGTCAACTTATATGGGAATTCAAAACAAAATTACTGAAAACGTGTCTTTTCGGTGTTTTACGTAGAAAACGCTAAAACGGATGCAAACCAACCAAAATGAAGAAATAGAATAACATTACCAAAAAGGTATATTTAGAGTGTTTTTGAAATTGTTACCTACAAAAAACACGAAAATGGATGGAAAGCACTCTATATTGGGAAGCAAAAGGCACCAAAAAGCATGTTAGGCACCAAAACAATAAATAAATATATGAAATATATTTATTAAAATATATGATAAATAATATGAAAGTCATTCTATATGGAAATCCAAAACAAAATTACTGGAAACGTGTCTTTTAAAAGATTTACGTAGAAAAACGTTAAAACGGATGCAAACCAACCAATATGAAGAAATAGAATAACATTAGCAAAAAAGTATATTTTGTGTGTTTTTTATCTTGTTACATAAAAAAAAAAAAAAAACGCGAAAATGGATGCAAAGCACGCTATATAAGGAAAAAAAGGACATAACGAGGAACATGTATAATGAGTGTTTTATAGTTTCACCAGAATCACAAGGCAAAAAACGCAAAAACTCGACTGTATGGAGAAGTTTCTAAGATACCAAAATACTGAAACTCATGAATAACAATCTTAATCAAGAAACAGAACAACCAGAACAAAATGCGTGTATTTTGAGTGTTTTTTTTACATTCTTAGTTACCAAAACCCTAAATTCCAAGCGAAACTAGCTTTATGTGGGAAAAAAATGACATTACCAGAAAAGTGTCTTTGAGTGTTTTTGAGCGTGTTAGGCAATAAAGCACTAAAAAGCAGGGCAATCACATTACATAGGAATAAAACTAACTTTTACGAAGAACTTGCCATTTAGTGTTTTTGACACGCATTTAGTAAGGTTGCTCTGTTTCTCAATTAAGACTGTTATTCATGAGTTTCAGCATATACACGAGTTTTTGCGTTTTTTGCCTTGTGGTTTTTTTGAACTATAAAACATTCATTATACACTTTTCTCGCAATGTCCCTTTATCTCCCAATATAGAGTGCTTTGTATTCATTTTCGCGTTTTATTGTAGGTAACAAGCTCAAAAATATACAAAAATATACAAAAATATACATTTTTGGTAATGTTTTTCTGCTTCTTGATATTGGTTGGTTTGTATCAGTTTTAGCGTTTTTCTACGTAAAACACTGAGAAGACACGTTTTCAGTAATTTTCTTTTGGATTCCCACATAGAGTGAGTTCTTTATTATTTATCGTTTTGGTGCCTAATATGCAGAAAAACACTCAAAAGACATATTTCTGGTAAGGTCTTTAATTTCCTCATATGGGACGCTTTGCATGTCTTTTCAGTGTTTTTGAGCGTGTAATGCAATAAAGCACTAAAAGTCAGGGCAATCACATTACATGGGAATAAAATCAAATTTGACCAAGAACATGCCTTTAAGTGTTTTTGAGCTCCTTACGTACCAAAACGTTAAAACGCATGCAAAATACATTTTATGGAGAAACAGAATTACATTACCAAATACATGTATTTTGAGTGTTTTTGATCACATTATCTATAAAAACGCTTAAATACATGCAAAGAACCTTATGTTTTGGAAACGAAAGAACATTACGAGAAACTTGTATTATGAGTGATTTTTAAGTTCCTTCAGTACCAAAAAGCTAAAACCCCACAAATAACACTCTTTAGAAAAAAAATAAATAAATAATGAATAAAAAAATAATAAAATGGGATTTTTTTTTGTTATTCATCTTCATAGGTACCGAGATGCCAAAATTCTGGGAATTTATGTGGAAAAAAGAACATTATCATATAAGTTAATTATAGCTTTTTTTTTTCGGATTGTTATGTACCAAACACTAAATAGCATGCAAAGCCACCTATATAGGGAAGTTAAACGACTTTACCAGAAACCTGTCTTTTCAGTGTTTTTCAGCATGTTAGCCACCAAAACGATAAATAATTTGGAAGTCAGTCAATATGGAATCCAAAAGAAAATTACTGAAAACGTGTCTTTTCAGTGTTTTACGTAGGAAAACGCTAAAGCAGATACAAACCATCCTATATGAAGAAATAAAATAACATTACCAAAAAGATATATTTTGAGTGTTTTTGAGCTTTTTACCTACAAAAAATGCAAAAATGGATGTAAAGCACTCTATATTAGGAAACATAAGGACATTACAAGAAACGTGTATAATGAGTGTTTTATAGTTTTAAAAGAACCACAAGGCAATAAACGCAAAAACTCGTGTATATAGAGAAATTTCTTACATACCAAAATGAATAAAGGCATGAATAACACTTTTAATCGATAAACAGAACTAAATTGTGTCACCAAATTGTGTTTTTTCAGTGTTTTTCCCATGCTTAGTTACGAAAATGCCAAATTACATGCAAAACTAGCTTCATGTGGGGAAAAAAATGATATTACCAGAAAAGTGTCTTTTCAGTGTTTGTCAACGTGATATGGAACAAAGCACTAATAATAAGAACGATCATATTACATGGGAATAAATCCAACTTTTACGAAGAATTTGACTTTAAGTATTTTTTAACCCCTTATATACCAAACCGCTAAAACGCATGCAAAACAAACTTAATGGAGAAACAGAATAACATATACCAAAAACATGTACTTTGAGTGTTTTCGATCATGTTATCTTTAAAAACGCTTAAATACATGCAAAGAACATTATGTTTGGGAAACAAAAGGACATTACGAGAAGCGTGTATTATGAGTGTTTTTTTTTTAAGTTCCTTAAGTACCAAAAAGCTAAAACACACAAATAACACTAATTATTTAAAAAAAATAAATAAAAATAAAAAAATAAAAAAATAAAATAAATAGTTTTTTTTTTTTTTTGTTATTCATCTTCATAGGTACCGAGATGCAAAAATTCTGGGAAAATTCAGGGCAATTATGTGATAAAAGAATATTATCAAAAAAGTTAATTTCAGCTTTTTTTTTCGGACTGTTATATACCAAACCCTAAAGTGCATGCAAAATTAAACGACCTTACCGAAAATCTGTGTTTTTAGTGTTTTTTAGCATGTTAGGCACAAAAACGATAAATAATAAGGAACTCACTCTATATGGGAATCCAATACAAAGTTACTGAAAACGTGTAATGTACCTGCTGTGTGTCACAGTGGAGAGTTGATTAGATGTGTTGCCTATTGTCATATGTTGAGCGTCTTTTTCATATCAATGTATATTTTGTTTTATGAGAAACTGAGAACGATGAGGGGCGTGATCATTGAAATAAGTCAATGATAATAATAATAATAATAATAATAATAATAATAATAATAATAATAATAATAATAATGATACTTGGAGAAGACCTGATGAAGTAAGAAAGATGGTTATAATTAATGATGGTTTCTTTTCTTAGCTCAGATAGTGATAGTGAACATGGTTATGAGAAAGTAGTAGTAATAATAGTAGTCTATGATCCTTCTTTCTTTTCATGTTTGTGGACCTTAAAAAGGTCCGGGAGATGATGTTATTCAATGATGATAATGCAAGCTGAATAACTGGCACCATCTCAATAATGGAGCGATTTAACCACCAAATCCGTACAGGGTACGGCCCTGACGCTTGAGGGCGTAGACAACGTCCATGGCAGTAACGGTCTTACGCTTGGCGTGCTCGGTATAGGTGACAGCATCCCTGATAATGTTCTCAAGGAACACCTTGAGCACCCCACGAGATGCGCTTGACGCCACCTCGGCGAGCTAGACGACGGATAGCAGGCTTGGTGATTCCCTGGATGTTATCATGCAGAACCTTACGGTGACGCTTGGCGCCTCCCTTTCCAAGACCCTTGCCTCCCTTGCCGCGGCCAGTCATGGTGATGAGAGCTGCTAGTACGACGTCCGAACGGTCTAACAGGAAGCTCACGAGTGTGCCTCAAAATAACATAACATAACATAACAAAGAGAGAAAAGTTGGGGAGGGGGAAGTGTGGATAGTGGGAAGAATAGGGGGGTGATAAGAAGGGAATTTGTAGTAGAAGAAATAGTCACTGGGGCTTAACCCAGGCGCAATTTGAATTGTTGTTTTATTATTAGAAAGGACGACTGACTATTTTTTTTTTTTAACGTGATATATTTTATGTTAAAATGGCAAGGGAAACAAGGTCCTTATCGGGGGGAAACAGGAGCGTCCGCCCCCCAACCGAGCAAGCCAAGCCCAACACAGCCACAGCCATAGCCACGGACGCCGCCCACGCACCCAAAAACCCGGGCCAAACCACGCACAGGTTCGGGGCCAGACTATGCAGAGCCTGCACCATCAGGATGTGAAAGATGAGTGAAGGACAGTCAGAGTAAAAAGTGTTTTTTGTGCTTTTATTGGTTCAAAGAAGGACAGAGGAAGAAGTATATCCGTACAGCGGAGGGACCTACAGTTTTACGTGGGTTCCGAACCACAGATAGTAGTAGAGTGATTTGGTGATGGCTGGGATCTTTATTGCATGATGTAATGTGATGGGTGAAAAAGCGGAGTCTTTCCTTTCTGCTCGTGTCCTGTGACTCGTCCTGCAAGAAGGCCGACCTGCTAAGAAAAGAGAAAAATAAAAAATGTCGTGGTGTTATGTGCATGGTGGGGATGAAGATGGTTTGTGATAATGATTGACGTGATGGTAGGATGTGCATTGACAGAGGCTCGAAAGGCTCCCTCACCGCAGCGAGGGGTCAAATCTATCACCATCTGTTTGCACGCGGGAAGTCGCCCGTGGTGGGGGTGAATCGGGATTCCTTCATGGATGCTTCCAGGGCCCCACCCCACCATCTCTTGACTACCTTGCTACCCAGCTCTAGCCGCACCAAGCTACCTCTGTGGGGGGGGTGAAGTGGCTTCCACTGAATAGTGTGGTTGCCGTCCCCACCATCAGTGCTGGCCGCTCCATAACTGTCACGGGGGGAACCACTACTGGAACGTCATGCCAACGGCCGGGGGCCCCATTGCCGTGACGTCAGTGGGAGAAGTGCGGTTCGTGCTATCCTCTTTCATCTGAAAGTGGTCCGGTGTCCCCTTGAGAACCTAGGCTGCAAGACGGAAAATTAATGCATAAAAAAAACAAAAATATGAATAAAAAACCATAAGACAAAATATATAAAAAAAAAACACTAGGTGTTGGCACGCGAGCCCACTCCTTCGGTCAGAGGCATGGAATGTTAATGGCGGTGTGTTTTGTCGCATCCCTTTCCCGGGAGCGGTCCGGTGCCTCCTTGGGACCTAGGCTGCGAGACAGAAAGATAATGCATAAAAAACAAAAAATGAATACAAAGCCATAACACAAAAAATATGAAAAAACCACTAGGTGTAGGCACACGGGCTCGCCCCACGTCAACGAGAGTGCGACGATGATCCCACTCAGACACCTTGAGTGGTAGAGAAGATTAGAGAAAAGAGAGAGAGAGAGAGAGAGAGAGAGAGAGAGAGAGAGAGAGAGAGAGAGAGAGAGAGAGAGAGAGAGAGAGAGAGACAGTGAAAGAGAGAGAGTGAAGGAGTCCGTTATTTAGAAAATGGGGTCAGGAGGCACAGTGGGAGGGTCAAGGAGGTTGCAGTGGGGGAGGTGACGGAAAGCTGGGGGAAGGTTGGTTATGAAATTGTATGTGTTTGTGTGTCTGTCAGAGAAGGAGGTTAGCTGTTTGTCGAGTCTGTTGTAGTGTGTTATGTTAAGAAGAGGGATGTTGGACTCCTTATGAGTAGAGAGGGAGGACCGAAAATCGAACCATTTCGTTCCAAGGGCGAAACGAATTGCTCGATTCTGGACCCTCTGAAGTTTTGAGAGGTTAGTGGGAGCAGAAAGAGAGAGTGCAAGAGGGCAATAGGTTAAAAGGGGGAGAATAAAAGCTTTGAAGAGGTGTAGTTTTGTTTTCGTGTTGCTGTCGCGAAATCTTTCGAGGTTGCTCAAGGCCACAGCGGCTAAAGCAGCTTTTTGGTTTATATGTATGTTGAATTTGAGGTTCTTGTCGATGGTGAGGCCAAGCACTTTGTTGTTGTTACTGATGGGGATTAAGGGGGGGTGTGGAACAATGTTGTTCAATGAGATTTGGCGAGGCTGACTTTTTTTTATGTTAAAGTAGGTGACTTTTGATTTTTCGGGATGGGAGAGGATTCGCCATTTCATCTCCCATAGGCTAGTCGCCGTCAGTTCCCGTTGAATTTTGTCTGTGAGGAGATCTAACGACCTGGCTCGAGCCAATTGCGTTACATCGTCCGCGTATTAAATGGTTAATGAATCATTATGAACTGGAGGGGGCATGTCAGCTGTATACATTTTGAAAAGGGTGGGGGAGAGTACAGAGCCTTGTGGGATTCCAGCCTGAGGGGAAAAGGATGTTGAAAAGGTGCCCTGATGACAGATTCTTGTCTGTCTCTCTACCAGAAAACTACATAGTATGCGTTGCGTTAGGGGGGGTAGGTTGAAGTTGTTGCAAATTCTGTGTTTTAAGCCTGCGTGCCAAACAGTGTCAAAAGCTTTTTTGACATCTTTTGTCACAAGGGCTGCTCTGAAATAGGGCTTATTGAAATTTAAGTATGCAACTATGCTGTTTAGAGCGTCCTCGGTTGAGGCGTTCCTCCGGAAGCCGAACTGCTGTGGTGCCAGCAGCTCGTTACCTTCGAGGAACGCTCTCAATCTTAAATTGATGAGGCGTTCAAAGGTTTTTCCAAGAATTTCAAGGAGGCTAATGGGGCGATAGTTTTCTGGTAAGTGGGAGTTTTTACCGGGCTTAGCAATGAGGGTGATGTTTGAAAATTTTGAATGCCTTGGGAAAGTATCCAGAGGCAAGGCAGGCGTTGAAAATCTCCGTCAGGCTGGATATAGTTTCTTGGGGAAGGTTCCGCACCATGGGCCAGGTGACTCCTGAGGGGCCAGGGGCTCGCCGCGGAGTATGCCTGAGCAACCTGGCGACATCCTCCTCCTCAATAGGTGTGGTGAGAGGGTGTTGCGGGTTGAGGCGTATTTTTTGTATAGTGTTATGTGGAATCGTGTTTGCTAGGTGGTGGCGTGCACGATCGATGATGTTGTTTATGTGGGCAATACTGGGCTCGTGGAGTGGGAGAGGGTGTGGTTGGAAAGTATTGTGCCAGTGTGTCTTGAAGATGCTGGTGACTTGTTCTGGGTTTGTGATGCGATCACCGTTCACTAGGAGGTACTCGAATCTTTCCCGCTGGCATCCCCTCAGCCTGTACACCATGTGCCAGAACTGTGTAGGATTAGTGCAGCGGGCTCTGTCCATATGGGAGACTAGATTCCTCCAGTGAGCGCTGTGATCTTCCTGTAGGCTATTTGTTATGTGTGTACGAAGGGTGCAAAGGTCTCTGTAGATAGGTGTGTGGTTGTGCTTGTTTTTTAAAAAGCGTGTTCTGTAGCATCCTAGCAGCCTTTGTGTTCTAATGGAAGGTCGGAAGTCTATATGAATTATATGTTGTTTTGTTGGTATGTGTCTGTTGGCTGATGTCAGAATATTGTTGTGTAACGTCTCTAAGGCACTGTTTATGTCTGTGTAGGGTTGGCCTTCGAGCTGTGTTGGTCGGTGTAAGTCTGTGAGTGTTTTCTTGAAGCTCTGCCAGTCGGCGGAGCGGTAGTCGGAGACAGGTGGGGATGGGGTGGATATGGGATTGGAGGATATTTTGAGGATTAGGGGAACGTGGTGAGAACCACAGAGTGGTCCATGGGAGATATAGTGGTGGAAAAGTAGGGATTGCCGATTGGAGAGGATGAGATCTGGCCTGCCATTCCCATTGTGCGTAAAGCATGTGGGGAAGTCAGGTCCAAGGAAACGGAGGCGTTTCAGTTGTTCCGAAACGCAACACCCCTGGCGCAGGGTTACGACGCCAGGTTATGCGCTGGGCTCATCCCGTTTCAGTCGCCCTTACTAAGGGAATCCCTGTTGGTTTCTTTTCCTTCGCTTATTAATATGCTTAAATTTAGCGGGTACTCTCCCCTAACACGAGGTCGACATTGGAAAAAAATTAATTTTCCTCCTGCCTTGCTGACCACTTCAGTAAGGACTATTATTGACCAAGAGGTTTGGTTTCTCGCTCCTCAGCATCATCTCATTGCGAGCCGCGGTATTTTTCAACCGACCCGGTCGCGTCCATGGAGAGAGGAGGGAATGTGACGCACGCACGCCCCTTTGTGCGTCTCCCTCCTCCTCCAGCCCATCAAGATGCTGCGGCAGAGCCTCCACCCTCGATTAGGGTGGGGAGCCGAGACCTCAAGGCATGGACGGCGTGCGTGGCTGCTGCTGCTGGCGGCGTTCCGTCCGAGCGAGGCAGAATTGCTACTACAACGCAGCTGGAGTGGTGGTTTGTTTGTTTGTTTGTTTGTTGGTTGGTTTGCCTGTGGGAGTTTAGTGTAGCAAGTAGTCTGGCGTTGTTCGTTACGTGCCACAGGGCACTGACCCCACTGGCCCAGACGCGTCACACACTTCTCCACTTTAATTATATAACAATAATCTTGCCCTCTTTCCTTCACCACCATCTCCACTGGTGTACAGTAGATATCTTTATAGCCTCACTGCACTTGGAACCGCTGCTGGTGCAGCAGCCTGCACTGGTCCTTGCATGGGCTGCCCCAGACACACAGTACTACTACTCTCGTGCGCTTTGACAGCCCGTCTTAAGGGAACGCCCCAAGCAGCCTCTCTGCTTTTATTCAGGGTGAAACTCCCCAAGGCGGTCACTGCCAAGCACGCGGGCCAAGGGCGGGAGAGCAACAACCGTCTCCCGCCGCCGCCGCCGCTTAGGAGCCCACCGACACGGCATAGGGTGCGGTGGTAAGCGGACAGCGTGCCTCACGTGACATGACAATGCCGATGTATTGGAATTGATATCCGACCCTCGTGTAGGAGTGGCGGCAGCACATGAGAGTGCCGCCGCCGCAATGTGCGTTCGACTTGTCGATGTATCTGGTATTCTTGTGATTCACATACCGACACGCAGCTTGCTGCGGTCTTCATCGACCCACGAGCCGAGTGATCCACCGTTAAGAGTTGTACATTTCCATTGCTGGAATTTTAGCCGATGCTCTGCCGGCTTTCAAGACTTCCGCCGTCTCTGCCTCAGGAGACGATAGTGGGAAGACGTAGTGTACAGGTTTAAAAACAACAACAAGAGCTTGTTGTCTTGTTGTTGGACAACACAGGTAGTGTGCAGGTTTGAGATTACCCACCACGGACGAGTGGTGCCTCCCTCCCGCAGCACGGGGGGCGATCGGGGTTATAAGTAGAAGAGAAGTGGGCCTCGCGGCGGGGCCCACCACCGACTTCTCCTCCGACCGTCATCGTCGCCGTTATCGGAATTAACCAGCGGGCTCACCTAGCCACTACTACGGCGACGACGGAGGCACCAAACGGCGGGGACGAGTGGTGCCTCCCTCCCGCAGCACGGGGGGCGATCGGGGTTATTAGTAGAAGAGGAGTGGGCCTCGCGGCGTGGCCCACCACCAACTTCTCCTCCGACCGTCATCGTCGCCATTATCGGAATTAACCAGCGGGCTCACCTAGTCACTACTACGGCGACGACGGAGGCACCAAACGCCGTGGTTTCCCGTGGGCGTGTGTGTAAGTAACAGTTGGTCTACCCCACGCTCCGGCACAGAACGCGGGGAGAAGAAGAAGAAAAAGAAAGGTTTCCCTCTCTCTTTCCTTTTATCTTTTTTGGGCGGGCAGGGCACCACCTTTTGCCCTGCCAACGGGTCAACGGCTCGCTGCTTTAGGAAAGCGAGCGAACCGCGACCACCCATAATAATTGACAAGCTCTCTTTTGTGTGTGGTTCGCCTTCAAAACCAACAACACGTTAATGATCCTTCCGCAGGTTCACCTACGGAAACCTTGTTACGACTTTTACTTCCTCTAAATGATCAAGTTTGGACATCTTTCCGTCAGCTCGAGGCGCCGAAAGAGCCCAGCGGCGGCAGCAGAACTGACCGCGACGCAGGCCCGGCATCCAAGAGCGCCAGTCCGAAGGCCTCACTAAATCATTCAATCAGTAGTAGCGACGGGCGGTGTGTACAAAGGGCAGGGACGTAATCAACGCAAGCTCATGACTTGCGCTTACTGGGAATTCCTCGTTCATGGGAGACAATTGCAAACCCCAATCCCTATCATGAAAGGATTTCAACGGGTTACCTGCTCGAGAAATCTGTCAATCTCTCAATCTGTCAATCCTTCCGGTGTCTGGGCCTGGTGAGGTTCCCCGTGTTGAGTCAAATTAAGCCGCAGGCTCCACTCCTGGTGGTGCCCTTCTGTCAATTCCTTTAAGTTTCAGCTTTGCAACCATACTTCCCCCGGAACCCAAAGACTTTGGTTTCCCGGAAGCTGCCCGCCGGATCACGGGAATAACACCGGCGGATCGCTGGTCAGCATCGTTTATGGTTAGAACTAGGGCGGTATCTGATCGCCTTCGAACCTCTAACTTTCGTTCTTGATTAATGAAAACATCCTTGGCAAATGCTTTCGCAGTAGTTCGTCTTGCGACGGTCCAAGAATTTCACCTCTAGCGTCGCAATATGAATGCCCCCGCCTGTTCATTACCTGGGGTTCAGAAAACCGACAAAATAGAACCGAGGTCCTATTCCATTATTCCATGCATAGGCATTCAGGCCATCAGTGTAGCCTGCTTTGAGCACTCTAATTTTTTCAAAGTAAACTCTGCCGGCCACGCGGGACACCCGGTGAAGAGCATCCCATGCAAGCCAGCGGGCTGTGTTACGGCTGTTCGGAGCGTGACAGTGTGCACCGGGCGGTGAACCGTCAGTCCAGAACTGAAATCCAACTACGAGCTTTTTAACCGCAACAACTTTAATATACGCTTTTGGAGCTGGAATTACCGCGGCTGCTGGCACCAGACTTGCCCTCCAATGGGTCCTCGTTAAAGGATTTAAAGTGTACTCATTCCGATTGCGAGGCCTCGGATGAGTCTCGCATCGTTATTTTTCGTCACTACCTCCCCGTGCCGGGAGTGGGTAATTTGCATGCCTGCTGCCTTCCTTAGATGTGGTAGCCGTTTCTCAGGCTCCCTCTCCGGAATCGAACCCTGATTCCCCGTTACCCGTTATAGCCATTGTAGGCGCATAGCCTACAATCGAAAGCTGATAAGGTAGACACTTGAAAGAGGCGGCGCCAGCACTGGAGGCCGTGCGCTCGGCCACAAGTTATTCAGATTCAACACGGTGGGGTTGGCGGACTGAGGCCCGACCGGTTTTGAGAAAATAAAAGCGCTCTTCCCTTGCGGTCAGAGACGTGGTGCACGTATTAGCTCTAGAATTACTACAGTTATCCAAGTAAGTGTGGGCTACAGATCCAATGAATAATAGCTGATTTAATGAGCTATTCGCGGTTTCACCTTAATTCGGCTTGTACTTAGACATACATGGCTTAATCTTTGAGACAAGCATATGACTACTGGC
The DNA here is from genome assembly GCF_035594125.1 of Scylla paramamosain. Taxonomy (NCBI): domain Eukaryota; kingdom Metazoa; phylum Arthropoda; class Malacostraca; order Decapoda; family Portunidae; genus Scylla; species Scylla paramamosain. The sequence continues at coordinate 18,946,360 of NC_087177.1, forward strand.
AGGATCAACCAGGTAGTTTGAGTCTTTTTGGGTTAGGTTAGGAAGAACAACATCGTTCTCCTTTCTCTCTCACTTGGTTTGTCTGACCTTCTCTTTGGTTTTGCCTTGGTTCGCTTTGTTTGTTGGGCCACCATCCTCTGTCAATCTGTCAATCCTCTCATCATTTTGTTCACATTTATTTTTGTTTTTGCCCGCTCATCCAGAGAGCAGCCAGCAGCATTCATTGTGTACTGGAAATCATTAGACCTGGGTGAGACTGGGCGAGACCGCAACAACAACCAACGTCTCGGTTGCTGCTACTACTACCCATCACATCAAAGCTCCCCCCCTCTTCCCAACGGCTGCCGCAGACACAAGGGTAAGTTCACTTAAGCATCACTTAAGCCACGGCCCGTCAAGGGCCGCAGCAGCCCTGCGCTGACGACAGCCCGGACCTCGAGGCGCGCACAGTCGGGGCAGTGTGGAAACAACCAACAGTACCCATCGTCGGCGCCGCTCCTCGAGGCGGAGACTACTACTAGGAGGAAGAGGAGCCCCTCTGCTGGCCACAGACCAAGCCAAGCAGAATGGTGATGATGATGACCAAACAGGCAACAACGGGGGTGGTGGTTGTTGCGCACGTCCCAACAGCCGCCGCAGACACAAGGGTAAGTTCACTTAAGCATCACTTAAGCCACGGCCCGTCAAGAGCCGCAGCAGCCCTGCGCTGACGACAGCCCAACCTCGGGGCACGCACGGTCGAGGCAGTATGGACACGCCAACACTACCCACGATCGGCGACCTTCCCCGAGGCGAGGACAACAATGTGCACGTCCCAACGGCCGCCGCAGACGCATGGGTAAGTTCACTTAAGCATCACTTAAGCCACGGCCCGTCAAGAGCCGCAGCAGCCCTGCGCTGACGACAGCCCGACCTCGGGGCACGCACGGTCGAGGCAGTATGGACACACCAACACTACCCACGGTCGGCGACCTTCCCCGAGGCGGGGACTACAGCAACCACGCACACACACACACACACACACAGTCCGTCGCTACTGAGCCCAGAAGACAACGAGGCCAAGCACGAACGTCGTCGTGACGAGGCAACGAGGTCTCTCCCAACGGCCGCCGCAGACGCAAGGGTAAGTTCACTTAAGCATCACTTAAGCCACGGCCCGTCAAGAGCCGCAGCAGCCCTGCGCTGACGACAACCCGACCTCGGGGCACGCACGGTCGAGGCAGTATGGACACACCAACACTACCCACGGTCGGTGAAGCTCCCCGAGGCGGGGGACAGCCTGTTCACACGAAACGACGAGCACCGCCGCCGCCATGTAACAACAGACATAAGAGGCGGTAGTAGTAGTAGCAGTGGAGCCGCCGTCGTAGCCTTGACGACGACGGCTGCGAGACTACCCAGAAACAACAGGCCTTCTCCAGTAAAAATGACTCGGTGGAAGGTGGAAGCCACCCCCACCAGCCAGCCGTAGCCTAGACGGCAAGACTGCTTGCTGCTGCTCCTTTCCACTTTCAATTCCTCGGGCAGGACTTTTTGACACTCAAAAGTGTAGTAAGAGAGCCACCAGGAAATCGCGAAGCGTCGGACCCCATAGGTCTGTCGACGCCGCGTCCCTTCTCAACTTAAAACAATAAAGGAGGTCATCTCTCTTTTGTGGATACTTGCTGCGCCCTCCCGCAGCGAAACATCGTTAGAGCTGTTTTTGATTTTTTTTTTTTCATTTTGGCAGGGTACCAGGTAAGGTAACACATTGAACACCACTTGCTTGCTTGCTTGCTTGCGTGCTCGTTTCTTTCTCTCTCTCTCTCTCTTTTTCCCACGGAGACGAGCCTGCAGCAAAGCACCATTTTAATCCTTCATTAGTTCATTCACTCATTTGTTGGTACTTGCTGTGCCCAGCTCTTGCTCGTCGTCTCTTATTTATTCATATAAATCATTTTCCGTGTGCCCCTTCCACGGAGACGAGCCGCAGCAGAAACAAGCCAGGCATATCGCCATGTTCCTCCTTGGCACCAGGCAATAACTCTCATTGCACACAGTCATTGCCCCACAGGCTGCTGCTACTACCACGTGCTGCTGCTGCTGCCCTCAAGCTTGTCCCGCCCCTTAACAAGCGGCAGCAGCAGCAACAGCTGCAGCAAAGCGTCATAGCCCGCTAAAAAAAACAGCGTGAGGTGCTTCGTTCCAACCGACCGCTCGATAGAAGCTGCGTCAGTCCAGGAACCAGGGCGACCGTCCCTCCACGGTACAACCCTCGAGATGATCAATCGCACGGGGAGTGGAGTAACCATCACCAAACAAGAGGGGTCGCTGCATTCAAGGCAAAATCGCTTTGGCACACACACAAACCTCACACACCGTGTGCGCCGCCACGAGGAGCCGCAGCTAATGCCGTGACGCTTCTCATCCAAAGGAGAGGAGACCAGAGGAGTCGAGGACCTCTCGGACAGTTGACGCCAGGAGGAGGGGGACGCGCACCGCGCCTAGCAGAGGTGAATCACGTGCGTCATGGTACGCGAGTGCAACCCAGCAACCTCCATAGCGTAACAACTGTTGGGGTGGTTCTCAGAGCGGCTTGCGACTTCAGCCAAGAACGAAAAGCAAGCGCAACAAGCTAGCTAGCTAGCTACCGCTGCACAGGCTCACGCCGCCACCCCGCCGCCGCCGCTGTTGCGAGCACGACACGCATTAAGAAGCCCACCTCGTCTAGTCACTTAATGGTGTCAACCAGCCATCCATTCATTGTGAGGGTGCGTCACGTTAACCCCCCACCCAAGGATCGTCGAATCATCCCGTCGGAGTTAACGTGGAGAGCGCACGCCGAGGCTCGCAACAGCGCGAAGAAGAGTTGCATGGGACTCTTGCTATCATTGTAGAGGAGGAGCTGAGGACCAGCACCGCGTCCTAGCAACATCGAAACGCGTACGTCAAGGGACGCGTGTGCCGTCCGGCAACCTCCAGAACGGGCCCTCAGAGGAGCAGAGGACCGGCACCGCGCCTAGCAGCTTCGAAACGCATACGTCATGGGACGCGTGTGCCGTCCGGCAACCTCCAGAACGGGCCCTCAGAGGAGCAGAGGACCGGCACCGCGCCTAGCAGCGTCGAAACGCATACGTCATGGGACGCGTGTGCCGTCCGGCAACCTCCAAAGCGGGCCCTCAGAGGAGCAGAGGACCGGCACCGCGCCTAGCAGCGTCGAAACGCATACGTCATGGGACACGTGTGCCGCCCGGCAACCTCCAGAGCGGGTGATTTTCTTCATTGCCTCACCAATGAATGAATGAATGAAGGAACCTCGATATACACCTCACTGACCTCGTCAAGCCTCTGGAGGTGTTAAACGTGCGCCTCCGACCTTCACCCCCACCCAAGGATCGTCTCATCTCAACAGGGTTAAGGCGGAGATAGCACGCACGCCGAGGAGCTTCATCAGCCCGTCAAGGTAGGTCGGGTGGCCTGAGACCCAACCTCCTTACTATATTTGCACACGGGACCTCGGTGCAGGTTCCTTTTGGAACCTGGTGCGACATTGACGGAATCGGAGGCTCTTTGGTTACCTCCCAGTGCGGGAGCTACCTTGACGCCCTAGACGCCACTGCCCCTCTGCCCACTTCCACTTTTTGCGACTTTTTCCCGAAATCCGTGGCACCACAGCCCCTACCCCTTTTAACAGCGCCAAGACCCTCCCAGCAGGTTTCCCGGACCAGCCGCCCAAGGCGCGCTACATCAACGGCGTCAAACCTCCCACAGCAGAGAAAGGCATGCGGGACACCAAAGCACCCCCACGAACATGCAGTCACGTCTAAACGGCGTCAAGCCCCTGCCGGCGGGGAACCTTACCTCACGAGCGGGGGAAGCGGAGCGGAGCAACAAACCGACCAATTGTCAAGAGCGTGAGGCCCCGCCAGAAGGGAAATCACGTCTCGCGAGCGGAGGGAGATCGCGGGACCCCACGGCGGGTTAACACAACCGGGGCACAAGGGCGGCACGCCTCTCCCGGCAGGAGACGCTTCCACTCCAGCTGGGGGAGGCGAGGGAGCGGAGCGGACCAACAAACCGACCGCGTGTCAAGGGCGTGAGGCCCAACCAGACAGCGAATCACGTCTCGCGAGCGGAAAGAGAACGCGGGACGCAACGGCGCGTTAACACAACCACGGCAAAAGGGCGGCGCGCCTCTCCGGCAGGAGACGCTTCCACTCCAGCTGGGAGAGACGGGGGAGCGGAGCGGAGCAACAAACCGACCACGAGTAAAGGGCGTGAGGCCCCGCCAGAAGAGGAATCACGTCTCGAGAACGGAGGGAGAGCGCGGGACCCCACAGCGCATTAACACAACTACGGCACAAGGGCGGCGCGCCTCTCCCGGCAGGAGATGTTTCCACTCCAGCTGGGGGAGCCGGGGGAGCGGAGCAACAAACCGACCACGTGTCAAGGGCGTGAGGTCCCGCCAGAAAGGGAATCACGTCTCGCGAGCGGAGGGAGAGCGTGGGACCCCACGGCGCGTTAACACAACTACAGCACGAGGGCGGCACGCCTCCTCCGGCAGGAGATGCTTCCACTCCAGCTGGGGGAGGCGGGGGAGCGGAGCAGAGCAAAAAAGCGACTACGTGTCAAGGGCGTGAGGCCCCGCCAGAAGGGGAATCACGTTTCGCGAGCGGAGGGAGAGCACGGGACCCCACGACACGTTAACACAACCACAGCACAAGGGCGGCACAACTCTCCCGGCAGGAGACGCTTCCACTCCAGCTGAAGGAGGCTGGGGAGCGGAGCGGAGCAACAAAGCTACCGCGTGTCAAGGGCGTGAGGCCCCGCCAGAAGGAGAATCACGTCTCGCGAGCGGAGGGAGAGCACGAGACCCCACAGCGCATTCACACAACCACGGCACAAGGGCGGCGTGCTTCTCCCATCAGGAGACGCTTCCACACCAGCTGGGGGAGGCGGGGGAGCGAAGCGGAGCAACAAAGCGACAACGTGTCAAGGGCATGAGGCCACGCCAGAAGGGGAATCACGTCTCGTGAGTGAAGGGAGAGCGCGGGACCCCACGGCGCGTTAACACAACCACAGCACAAGGGCGGCACGCCTCTCCCGGAAGGAGACGCTTCCACTCAAGCTGGGGGAAGCAAGGGAGCGGAGCGGAGCAAGAAACCGACCACGTATCAAGGGCGTGAGGCCCCACCAGAAGGGGAATCACGTCTCGCCAGCAGATGGAGAGCGCGGGACCCCACGGCGCGTTAACACAACCACGGCACAAGGGCGGCACGCCTCACCCGGCAGGAGACGCTTCCACTCCAGCTGGGGAATGCGGGGGAGCAGGGCGGAGCAACAAAGCGACCACGTGTCAAGGGCGTGAGGCCCCTCCAGAAGGGGAATCAAATCTCGCGAGCGGAGGGAGAGCGCAAAACCCCACGGCGCGTTAACACAACCACGGCACAAGGGCGGCACGCCTCTCCCGGCAGGAGACACTTCACCTCCAGCTGGGGGAGGCGAGGGAGCGGAGCGGAGCAACAAACCGACCACGTGTTAAGGGCGTGAGGTCCCGCCAGAAGGGGAATCAGCGTCTCGCGAGCGGAGGGAGAGCGCAGGACCCCAAAGTGCGTTAACAGAACCACGGGACAAGGGCTGCACGCCTCTCCCGGCAGAAGACGCTTCCACTCCAGCTAGGGGAGAGGGGTTAGCGGAGCGGAGAAACAAACCGACCACGTGTCAAGGGCGTGAGGTGCCGCCAGAAAGGGAATCACGTCTCTCGAGCGGAGGGAGAGCGCGGGACCCATCAGCGCGTTAACACAACCACGGCACAAGGGCGGAACGCCTCTCCCGGCAGGAGACGCTTCCACTCCAGCTGGGGGAGGCGGGGGAGCGGAGCGGAGCAAAAAATCGACCACGTGTCAAGGGCGTGAGGCCCCGCCAGAAGGGGAATCACGTGTCGCGAGCAGAAGGAGAGCGCAGGACTACACGACTCGTTAACACAACCACGGCACAAGGGCGGCACGCCTCTCCCGGCAGAAGGCGCTTTCACTCCAGCTGGGGGAGGTGGGGGAGCGGAGTGGAGCAACAAAGCGACCACGTGTCAAGGGCGTGACGCCCCGCCAGAAGGGAAATCACGTCTCGCGAGCGGAGGGAGAGCGCAGGACCCCACATAGCGTTAACACAACCACGGCACAAGGGCGGCGCGCCTCTCCCGGCAGGAGACGCTTCCACTCCAGCTGGGGGAGGCAGGGGAGCGGAGGGGAGCAACAAAGCGACCACGTGTCAAGGGCGTTAGGTCCTGCCAGAAGGGAAATCACGTCTCGCAAGCGGAGAAAGAGCGCTTGACCCCACGGAGCGTTAACACAACCACGGCACAAGGGCGGCACGCCTCTCCCGGCAGGAGACGCTTCCACTCCAGCTGGGGGAGGCGGGGGAGCGGAGTGGAGCAACAAAGCGACCACATGTCAAGGGCGTGAGGCCCCACCAGAAGGGAAATCACGTGTCGCGAGCGGAGGGAGAGCGCGGAACCCCACGGCGCGTTAATACAACCACGGCACAAGGGCGGCATGCCTCTCCCGGCAGGAGACGCTTCCACTCCAGCTGGGGGAGGCGGGGGAGCGGAGCGAAGCAACAAACCGACCACATGTCAAGGGCGTGAGGTCCCGCCAGAAAGGGAATCACGTCTCGCCAACGGATGGAGAGCGCGGGACCCCATGGCGCGTTAACAGAACCACGGCACAAGGACGGCACGCCTCCCCTAGTAGGAGACGCTTCCATTCCAGCTGGGGGAGCCGGGGTTAGCGAAGCGGAGCAACAAACCGTCCACTTGTCAAGGACGTGAGGTCCCGCCAGAAAGAGAATCACGTCCCGCGAGCAGAGGGAGAGCGCGGGACCCCACGGCGCATTAACACAATCACGGCACAAGGGCGGAACTTCCGCCTCTCCCGGCAGGAGACGCTTCCACTCAAGCTGGGGGAGGCTGGGGAGCGGAGCGGAGCAACAAAGCGATCGCGTGTCAAGGGAGTGAGGCCCCGCCAGAAGGAAAATCACGTCTTGCCAGCGGAGGGAGAGCGCGGGACCCCACGGCGCTTTAACAGAACCACGGCACAAGGGCGGCCCGCCTCTCCCGGAAGGAGACGCTTCCACTCAAGGTGGGGGAGGCCGGGGAGCGGAGCGGAGCAACAAACCGACCACGTGTCAAGGGCGTGAGGCCCCGCCAGAAGGGGAATCACGTCTTGCCAGCGGAGGGAGAGCGCGGGACCCCACGGCGCGTTAACACAACTACGGCACAAGGGCGGCACGCCTCTCCCGGCAGGAGACGCTTCCACTCCAGCTGGGGTAGGCGGGGCAGCGAAGCGGAGCGACAAACCGACCGCGTGTCAAGGGCGTGAGGCCCCGCCAGAAGGGGAATCACGTCTCGCAAGCGGAAAGAGAGCGCTTGACCCCAAGGCGCGTTCACACAACCAAGGCAAAAGGGTGGCGCGCCTCTCCCGGCAGGAGACGCTTCCACTCCAGCTACGGGAGGCTGGGGAGCGGAGCGGAGCAACAAACCGACACCATGTCAAGAACGTGAGGCCCCGCCAGAAAAAGAATCACGTCTCGCGAGCGGAGGGAGAGCGCGGGACCCCACGGCGCGTTCACACAACCACGGCACAAGGGTGGCGCGCGTCTCCCGGGAGGAGAGGCTTCCACTCCAGCTGGGGGAGCCAAGGGAGCAGAGCGGAGCAATAAACCAATCACATGTCAAGGGCGTGAGGTCCCGCCAGAAAGGGAATCACGTCTAGCGAGCGGAGGGAGAGCGCGGGACCCAACGGCGCCTTAACACAACCACGGCACAAGGAGGGCATGCCTCCCCCGGCAGGAGACGCTTCCACTCCAGCTGGGGGAGGCGGGGGAGCGGAGCGGAGCAACAAAGCGACCAAGTGTCAAGGGCGTGAGGCCCCGCTAGAAGAGGAATCACGTTTTGCGAGCGGAGGGAGAGCACAGGACCCCACGGCCCGTTAACACAACCACAGCACAAGAACGGCACGCCTCCCCCGGCAGGAGACGCTTCCACTCCAGCTGGGGGAGGCTGGGGAGCGGAGCGGAGCAACAAAGCGACCGCGTGTCAAAGGCGTGAGGCCCCGCGAGAAGGACAATCACGTCTCGCGAGCGGAGGGAGAGCGCGGAACACCACGGCGCGTTCACACAACCACGGCACAAGAGCGGCGAGCCTCTCCCGGGAGGAGACGCTTCCAATCCAGTTGGGGGGAAGCGGGGGAGCGGAGCGAAGCAACAAACCGACTACGTGTCAAGGGCATGAGGCCCCGCCAAAAGGAGAATTACGTCTCGCGAGCGGAGGGAGAGCGCGGGACCCCACGGCGCGTTAACACAACCACGGCACAAGGGCATCACGCCTCTCCCGGCAGGAGACGCTTCCACTCCAGCTAGGGGAGGCGGGGGAGCGGAGTGGAGCAACAAAGCGACCAAGTGTCAAGGGCGTGAGGCCCCGCCAAAAGGGGAATCACGTGTCGCGAGCGGAGAGAGAGCGCAGGCCCTCACAGCGTGTTAACACAACCACGGCACAAAAGCGGCACGCCTCTTCCGGCAGGAGACGCTTCCACTCCAGCTGGGGAAGGCGGGGGAGCGGAGCGGAGCAACAAACCGACCACGTGTCAAGGAAGTGAGGCCCCGCCAGAAAGGGAATCACGTCTCGCCAGCAGAGAGAGAGCTCGGGACCCCATGGCGCGTTAACAGAACCACGGCACAAGGGTGGCACGCCTCTCCCGAAAGGAGACGCTTTCACTCCAGCTGGGGGAGGCGGGAGAGCGGAGCGGAGCAACAAACCGACCATGTGTCAAGGGCGTGATGCTCCGCCAGAAGGGGAATCACGTCTCGCCAGCGGAGGGAGAGCGCAGGACCCCACGGCGCATTAACACAACTACGGCACAAGGGGAGCGCGCCTCTCCCGGCAGGAGATGCTTCCACTCCAGCTGGGGGAGCCAAGGGAGCAGAGCGGAGCAACAAACCAACCACATAACAAGGGCGTGAGGTCCCACAAGAAATGGAATCACGTCTCGCGAGCGGAGGGATAGCGTGGGACCCCACGGCGCCTTAACACAACCACAGCACAAGGGCGGCACGCCTCCCCCGGCAAAAGATGCTTCTACTCCAGCTGGGGGAGGCAAGGGAGCGGAGCAGAGCCACAAAGCGACCATGTGTCAAGGGCGTGAGGCCCCGCCAGAAGGGGAATCACGTTTTGCGTGCAGAGGGAGAGCACGGGACCCCACGGCACATTAACACAACCACGGCACAAGGGCAGCACGTCTCTCCCGGCAGGAGACGCTTCCACTCTAGCTGAAGGAGGCTGGGGAGCGGAGCGGAGCAACAAAGCGACCGCGTGTCAAGGGCGTCAGGCCCCGCCAGAAAGAGAATCACGTCTCGCGAGCGGAGGGAGAGCGCGGGACCACACGGCGCGTTCACACAACCATGGCAAAAGGGCAGCGCGCTTTTACCGGCTGGAAACGCTTCCACTCCAGCTAAGGGAAGGCGGGGGAGCGGAGCGGAGCAACAAACCGACCACGTTTCAAGGGCGTCAGGCCCCGCCAGAAGGGGAATCACATCTCGCGAGCGGAGGGAGAGCGCGGGACCCCACGGCCCGTGAACACAACCACGGCACAAGGGCGGCACGCCTCTCCCGGCAGGAGACGCTTCCACTCCAGCTGGGGGAGGCGAGGGAGCGGAGCGGAGCAACAAACCGACCACTTGTCAAAAGCATAAGGTCCCGCCAGAAAGGGAATCACGTCTCGCGAGCGGAGGGAGAGCGCGGGACCCCACGGCGCGTTAACACAACCAAGGCACAAGGACGGCACGCCTCTCCCAGCAGGAGACGCTTCCACTCCAGCTGGGGGAGGCGGTGGAGCGCAGCGGAGCAACAAAACGACCACGTGTCAAGGGCGTGACGCCCCGCCAGAAAGGGAATAACGTCTCCCGAGCGGAGGGAGAGCGCTGGACCCCACGGCGCGTTAACACAAATACGGCACAAGGACAGCACGCCTCTCCCGGAAGGAGACGCTTCCACTCCAGCTGGGGGAGGCGGGAGAGCGGAGCGGAGCAGGAAACCGACCACATATCAAGGGCGTGAGGCCCCGCCAGAAAAGGAATCACGTCTCGCCAGCGGAGGGAGAGCGGGACCCCACGGCGAGTTAACACAACCACGGTACAAGGGCGCCACGCCTCTCCCGGCAGGAGATGCTTCCACTCCAGCTGGGCACGGCGGGGGAGCGGAGCGGAGCAACAAAGCGACCACTTGTCAAGGGCGTGAGACCCCGCCAGAAGGGGAATCAAATCTCCCGAGCAGAGGGAGAGCGCGGGACCCCACGGCGCGTTAACACAACCACGGCACAAGGGCGGCACGCCTCTCCCGGCAGAAGACGCTTCCACTCCAGCTGGGGAAGTCCGGAAAGCGGAGCGGAGCAACAAACCGACCACGTGTCAAGGGCGTGAGGTCCTGCCAGAAAGGGAATCACGTCTCGCGAGCGGAGGGAGAGCGCGGGACCCCACTGCGCGTTAACACAACCACGGCACAAGGACGGCACGCCTCTCCCGGCAGGAGACGCTTCCACTCCAGCTGGGGGAGGTGCGGGAGCGGAGAGGAGCAACAACCGACCACGTGTCAAGAACGTGAGGTCCCGCCACAAACGGAATCACGTCTCGCGAGCGGAGGGAAAGCGCTGGACCCCACGGCACGTTAAAACAACCACGGCACAAGGGCGGCACGCCTCTTCCGGAAGGAGACGCTTCCACTCCAGCTGGGGGAGGAAGGGAGCGAAGCGGAGCAAGAAACCGACCAAGTATCAAGGGCGTGAGACCCCGCTAAAAGGGGAATCACGTCTCGCCAGCGGAGGGAGAGCGCGGGACCGCACGGCGCGTTAACACAACCACGGCACAAGGGCAGCGCGTTTCTCCTGGCAGGAGACACTTCCCCTTCAGCTGGGGGAAGCGGGGGAGCGGGGCGGAGCAAGAAACCAACCACGTATCAAGGGTGTGAGGCCACGCCAGAAGGGGAATCACGTCTCGCCAAAGGAGGGACAGCGCGGGACCCCACGGCGCGTTAACACAACCACGGCACAAAGGTGGCACGACTCTCCCGGCAGGAGACGCTTCCACTCCAGCTGGGGACGGCGGGAGAGCGGAGCGGAGCAACAAAGCGACCACTTGTCAAGGGCGTGAGAAACCCGCCAGAAGGAAAATCAAATCTCGCGAGCGGAGGGAGAGCGCGGGACCCCACGGCGCGTTAACACAACCACGGCACAAGGGCGTACGGTACGCCTTTCCCGACAGAAGACGCTTCCACTCCAGCTGGGGGAGGCCGGAAAGCGGAGCGGAGCAACAAACCGACCACGTGTCAAGGGCGTGAGGTCCCGCCAGAAAGGGAATCATGTCTCGTGAGCGGAGGGAGAGCGTGGGACCCCACTGCGCGTTAGCACAACCACGGCACAAGGACGGCACGCCTCTCTCGGCAGGAGACGCTTCCACTCCAGCTGGGGGAGGCGGGGGAGCGGAGAGGAGCAACAACCGACCACGTGTCACGGGCGTGAGGTCCCGCCAGAAGGGGAATCACGTATCGTGAGCGGAGGGAGAGCGCTGGACCCCACGGTGCGTTAAAACAACCACGGCACAAGAGCGGCACGCCTCTCCCGGAAGGAGATGCTTCCACTCCAGCTAGGAGAGGCGGGGGAGCGGAGCGGAGCAAGAAACCGACCAAGTATCAAGGGCGTGAGACCCCGCCAGAAGGGGAATCACGTCTCGCCAGCGAAGGGAGAGCGCGGGACCCACCAGCACGTTAACACAACAACGGCACAAGGGCGGCACGCCTCTCCCGGCAGGAGACGCTTCCACTCCAGCTGGGGAAGGCGAGGGAGCGGAACGGAGCAACAAAGCGACCACTTGTCAAAGGCGTGAGGCCGCGCCTGAAGGGGAATAAAATCTCCCTAGCGAAGGGAGAGCGCGGGACCCGAGGCGCGTTAACACAACCACGGCACAAGGGCGGCACGCCTCTCCCGGCAGGAGACGCTTCCACTCCAGCTGGGGGAGGCACGGGAGCGGAGCGGAGCAAAAAACCGACCACGTGTCAAGGGCGTGAGGTCCCGCCAGAAAAAGAATCACGTCTCGCGAGCGGAGAGAGAGCGCGGGACCCCACGGCACGTTAACACAACCACGGCACAAGGGCGGAACGCCTCTCCCGGCAGGAGACGCTTCCACTCCAGATGGGGGAGGCGGGGGAGCAGAGCGGAGCAACAAAGCGACAACGTGTCAAGGGCGTGAGGCCCCGCCAGCAGAGGAATGACGTGTCGCAAGCGGAAAGAGAGCACGGGACCCCACGGCGCGTTAACACAACCACGGCACAAGGGCGGCACGCCTCCTCCGGCAGGAGACGCTTCCACTCCAGCTGGGGGAGGCGGTGGAGCTGAGCGGAGCAACAAAACGACCACGTGTCAAGGGCGTGAGGCTCCGCCAGAAGGGGAATCACGTCTCGCGAGCGGAGGGAGGGCACGGGACCCCACGGCGCGTTAACACAACTACGGCACAAGGGCGGCACGCCTCTCCCGGAAGGAGACGCTTCCACTCCAGCTGGGGGAGGCGGGGGAGCGGAGCGGAGTAGGAAACCGACCACGTATCAAGGGCGTGAAGCCCCGCCAGAAGGGAAATCACGTCTCGCCAGCGGAGGGAGAGCGCGGGACCCCACGGCGCGTTAACACAACCACGGCACAATTGTGGCACGCCTCTCCCGGCAGGAGACGCTTCCACTCCAGCTGGGGGAGGCGGGAGAGCGGAGAGGAGCAACAACCGACCACGTGTCAAGGGCGTGAGGTCCCGCCAGAAGGGGAATCACGTCTCGCCAGCGAAGGGAGAGCGCGGGACCCCACGGCACGTTAACACAACCACGGCACAAGGGCGGCACGCCTCTCCCGGCAGGAGACGCTTCCACTCCAGCTGGGGAAGGCGAGGGAGCGGAGCGGAGCAACAAAGCGACCACTTGTCAAAGGCGTGAGGCCGCGCCTGAAGGGGAATAAAATCTCCCTAGCGAAGGGAGAGCGCGGGACCCGAGGCGCGTTAACACAACCACGGCACAAGGGCGGCACGCCTCTCCCGGCAGAAGACGCTTCCACTCCAGCTGGGGGAGGCGCGGGAGCGGAGCGGAGCAAAAAACCGACCACGTGTCAAGGGCGTGAGGTCCCGCCAGAAAGGGAATCACGTCTCGCGAGCGGAGAGAGAGCGCGGGACCCCACGGCGCGTTAACACAACCACGGCACAAGGGCGGAACGCCTCTCCCGGCAGGAGACGCTTCCACTCCAGCTGGGGGAGGCGGGGGAGCAGAGCGGAGCAACAAAGCGACAACGTGTCAAGGGCGTGATGCCCCGCCAGCAGGGGAATGACGTGTCGCAAGCGGAGGGAGAGCACGGAACCCCACGGCGCGTTAACACAACCACGGCACAAGGGCGGCACGCCTCCCCCGGCAGGAGACGCTTCCACTCCAGCTGGAGGAGGCGGTGGAGCTGAGCGGAGCAACAAAACGACCACGTGTCAAGGGCGTGAGGTTCCGCCAGAAGGGAAATCACGTCTCGCGAGCGGAGGGAGGGCACGGGACCCCACGGCGCGTTAACACAACTACGGCACAAGGGCGGCACGCCTCTCCCGGCAGGAGACGCTTCCACTCCAGCTAGGAGAGGCGGGAGAGCGGAGCGGAGCAAGAAACCGACCAAGTATCAAGGGCGTCAGACCCCGCCAGAAGGGGAATCACATCTCGCCAGCGAAGGGAGAGCGCGGGACCCCACGGCACGTTAACACAACCACGGCACAAGGGCGGCACGCCTCTCCCGGCAAGAGACGCTTCCACTCCCGCTGGGGAAGGCGAGGGAGCGGAGCGGAGCAACAAAGCGACCACTTGTCAAAGGCGTGAGGCCCCGCCTGAAGGGGAATCAAATCTCCCTAGCGAAGGGAGAGCGCGGGACCCGAGGCGCGTTAACACAACCACGGCACAAGGGCGGCACGCCTCTCCCGGCAGGAGACGCTTCCACTCCAGCTGGGGGAGGCGCGGGAGCGGAGCGGAGCATAAAACCGACCACGTGTCAAGGGCGTGAGGTCCCGCCAGAAAGGGAATCACGTCTCGCGAGCGGAGAGAGAGCGCGGAACCCCACGGCGCGTTAACACAACCACGGCACAAGGGCGGCACGCCTCCCCCGGCAGGAGACGCTTCCACTTAAGCTGGAGGAGGCGGTGGAGCTGAGCGGAGCAACAAAACGACCACTTGTCAAGGGCGTGAGGCTCCGCCAGAAGGGGAATCACGTCTCGCGAGCGGAGGGAGGGCACAGGACCCCACGGCGCGTTAACACAACTACGGCACAAGGGCGGCACGCCTCCCCCGGCAGGAGACACTTCCACTCCAGCTTGGGGAGGCGGTGGAGCTGAGCGGAGCAACAAAACGACCACGTGTCAAGGGCGTGAGGCTCCGCCAGAAGGGGAATCACGTCTCGCGAGCGGAGGGAGGTCACGGGACCCCACGGCGCGTTAACAGAACCACGGCACAAGGGCGGCACGCCCCTCCCGTCAGGAAACGCTTCCACTCCAGCTGGGGGAGGCGGGGGAGCGGAGCGGAGTAGGAAACCGACCACGTATCAAGGGCGTGAGGCCCCGCCAGAAGGGAAATCACGTCTCGCCAGCGGAGGGAGAGCGCGGGACCCCACGGCGCGTTAACACAACCACGGCACAATTGTGGCACGCCTCTCCCGGCAGGAGACGCTTCCACTCCAGCTGGGGGAGGCGGGAGAGCGGAGAGGAGCAACAACCCACCACGTGTCAAGGGCGTGAGGTCCCGCCAGAAGGGAAATCACGTCTCGTGAGCGGAGGGAGAGCGCTGGACCCCACGGTGCGTTAAAACAACCACGGCACAAGGGCGGAACGCCTCTCCCGGAAGGAGACGCTTCCACTCCAGCTAGGAGAGGCGGGAGAGCGGAGCGGAGCAAGAAACCGACCAAGTATCAAGGGCGTCAGACCCCGCCAGAAGGGGAATCACATCTCGCCAGCGAAGGGAGAGCGCGGGACCCCACGGCACGTTAACACAACCACGGCACAAGGGCGGCACGCCTCTCCCGGCAGGAGACGCTTCCACTCCCGCTGGGGAAGGCGAGGGAGCGGAGCGGAGCAACAAAACGACCACGTGTCAAGGGCGTGAGGCTCCGCCAGACGGGGAATCATTTCTCGCGAGCGGAGGGAGGGCACGGGACCCCACGGCGCGTTAACACAACTACGGCACAAGGGCGGCACGCCTCCCCCGGCAGAAGACGCTTCCACTCCAGCTTGGGGAGGCGGTGGAGCTGAGCGGAGCAACAAAACGACCACGTGTCAAGGGCTTGAGGCTCCGCCAGAAGGGGAATCACGTCTCGCGAGCGGAGGGAGGGCACGGGACCCCACAGCGCGTTAACAGAACCACGGCACAAGGGCGGCACGCCCCTCCCGTCAGGAGACGCTTCCACTCCAGCTGGGGGAGGCGGGGGAGTGGAGCGGAGTAGGAAACCGACCACGTATCAAGGGCGTGAGACCCCGCCAGAAGGGAAATCACGTCTCGCCAGCGGAGGGAGAGCGCGGGACCCCACGGCGCGTTAACACAACCACGGCACAATTGTGGCACGCCTCTCCCGGCAGGAGACGCTTCCACTCCAGCTGGGGGAGGCGGGAGAGCGGAGAGGAGCAACAACCGACCACGTGTCAAGGGCGTGAGGTCCCGCCAGAAGGGGAATCACGTCTCGTGAGCGGAGGGAGAGCGCTGGACCCCACGGTGCGTTAAAACAACCACGGCACAAGGGCGGAACGCCTCTCCCGGAAGGAGACGCTTCCACTCAAGCTAGGAGAGGCGGGAGAGCAGAGCGGAGCAAGAAACCGACCAAGTATCAAGGGCGTCAGACCCCGCCAGAAGGGGAATCACATCTCGCCAGCGAAGGGAGAGCGCGGGACCACACGGCACGTTAACACAACAACGGCACAAGGGCGGCACGCCTCTCCCGGCAGGAGACGCTTCCACTCCCGCTGGGGAAGGCGAGGGAGCGGAGCGGAGCAACAAAGCGACCACTTGTCAAAGGCGTGAGGCCCCGCCTGAAGGGGAATCAAATCTCCCTAGCGAAGGGAGAGCGCGGGACCCGAGGCGCGTTAACACAACCACGGCACAAGGGCTGCACGCCTCTCCCGGCAGGAGACGCTTCCACTCCAGCTGGGGGAGGCGCGGGAGCGGAGCGGAGCAAAAAACCGACCACGTGTCAAGGGCGTGAGGTCCCGCCAGAAAGGGAATCACGTCTCGCGAGCGTAGAGAGAGCGCGGGACCCCACGGCGCGTTAACACAACCACGGCACAAGGGCGGCACGCCTCCCCCGGCAGGAGACGCTTCCACTTAAGCTGGAGGAGGCGGTGGAGCTGAGCGGAGCAACAAAACGACCACGTGTCAAGGGCGTGAGGCTCCACCAGAAGGGGAATCACGTCTCGCGAGCGGAGGGAGGGCACGGGACCCCACGGCGCGTTAACACAACTACGGCACAAGGGCGGCACGCCTCCCCCGGCAGGAGACGCTTCAACTCCAGCTAGGGGAGGCGGTGGAGCTGAGCGGAGCAACAAAACGACCACGTGTCAAGGGCGTGAGGCTCCGCCAGAAGGGGAATCACGTCTCGCGAGCGGAGGGAGGGCACGGGACCCCACGGCGCGTTAACAGAACCACGGCACAAGGGCGGCACGCCCCTCCCGTCAGGAGACGCTTCCACTCCAGCTGGGGGAGGCGGGGGAGCGGAGCGGAGTAGGAAACCGACCACGTATCAAGGGCGTGAGGCCCCGCCAGAAGAGAAATCACGTCTCGCCAGCGGAGGGAGAGCGCGGGACCCCACGGCGCGTTAACACAACCACGGCACAATTGTGGCACGCCTCTCCCGGCAGGAGACGCTTCCACTCCAGCTGGGGGAGGCGGGAGAGCGGAGAGGAGCAACAACCGACCACGTGTCAAGGGCGTGAGGTCCCGCCAGAAGGGGAATCACGTCTCGTGAGCGGAGGGAGAGCGTTGGACCCCACGGTGCGTTAAAACAACCACGGCACAAGGGCGGAACGCCTCTCCCGGAAGGAGACGCTTCCACTCCAGCTAGGAGAGGCGGGAGAGCGGAGCGGAGCAAGAAACCGACCAAGTATCAAGGGCGTCAGACCCCGCCAGAAGGGGAATCACATCTCGCCAGCGAAGGGAGAGCGCGGGACCCTACGGCACGTTAACACAACCACGGCACAAGGGCGGCACGCCTCTCCCGGCAGGAGACGCTTCCACTCCCGCTGGGGAAGGCGAGGGAGCGGAGCGGAGCAACAAAGCGACCACTTGTCAAAGGCGTGAGGCCCCGCCTGAAGGGGAATCAAATCTCCCTAGCGAAGGGAGAGCGCGGGACCCGAGGCGCGTTAACACAACCACGGCACAAGGGCGGCACGCCTCTCCCGGCAGGAGACGCTTCCACTCCAGCTGGGGGAGGCGCGGGAGAGGAGCGGAGCAAAAAACCGACCACGTGTCAAGGGCGTGAGGTCCCGCCAGAAAGGGAATCACGTCTCGCGAGCGGAGAGAGAGCGCGGGACCCCACGGCGCGTTAACACAACCACGGCACAAGGGCGGCACGCCTCCCCTGGCAGGAGACGCTTCCACTCCAGCTTGGGGAGGCGGTGGAGCTGAGCGGAGCAACAAAACGACCACGTGTCAAGGGCGTGAAGCTCCGCCAGAAGAAGAATCACGTCTCGCGAGCGGAGGGAGGGCACGGGACCCCACGGCGCGTTAACACAACTACGGCATAAGGGCGGCACGCCTCTCCCGGAAGGAGACGCTTCCACTCCAGCTGGGGGAGGCGGGGGAGCGGAGTGGAGCAGGAAACCGACCACGTATCAAGGGCGTGAGGCCCCGTCAGAAGGGAAATCACGTCTCGCCAGCGGAGGGAGAGCACGGGACCCCACGGCGCGTTAACACAACCACGGCACAAGGGTGACACGCCTTTTCCGGCAGGAGACGCTTCCACTCCAGAGGGGACGGCGGGGGAGCGGAGCGGAGCAACAAAGCGACCACTTGTCAAAGGCGTTAGATCCCGCCAGAAGGGGAATCAAATCTCGCGAGCTGAGGGAGAGCGCGGGATCCCACGGCGCATTAACACAACCACGGCACAAGGGCGGCAAGCCTCTCCCGGCAGAAGACGCTTCCACTCCAGCTGGGGGAGGCCGGAAAGCGGAGCGGAGCAACAAACCGACAACGTGTCAAGGGCGTGAGGTCCCGCCAGAAAGGGAATCACGTCTCACGAGCGGAGGGAGAGCGCGGAACCCCACTGCGCGTTAACACAACCACGGCACAAGGACGGCACGCCTCTCCCGTCAGGAGACGCTTCCACTCCAGCTGGGGGAGGCGGTGGAGCGAAGCGGAGCAACAAAACGACCACGTGTCAAGGGCGTGAGGCCCCGCTAGAAGGGGAATCACGTCTTGCGAGCGGAGGGAGAGCGCTGGACCCCACGGCGCGTTAAAACAACCACGGCACAAGGGCGGCACGCTTCTCCCGGAAGGAGACGCTTCCACTCCAGCTGGGGGAGGCGAGGGAGCGGAGCGGAGCAAGAAACCGACCAAGTATTAAGGCCGTGAGACCCAACCAGAAGGGGAACCACGTCTCGCCAGCGGAGGGAGAGCGCGGGACCCCACGGTGCGTTAACAGAACCACGGCACAAGGGCGGCACGCCCCTCCCGTCAGGAGACGCTTCCACTCCAGCTGGGGAAGGCGGGGGAGCGGAGCAGAGCAACAAAGCGACCACTTGTCAAAGGCGTGAGGCCCCGCCTAAAGGGGAATCAAATCTGCCGAGCGGAGGGGGAGCGCGGGACCCCAGGCGCGTTAACACAACCACGGCACAAGGGCAGCACGCCTCTCCCCGAAGGAGACGCTTCCACTCCAGCTGGGG
The DNA here is from genome assembly GCF_035594125.1 of Scylla paramamosain. NCBI lineage: Eukaryota > Metazoa > Arthropoda > Malacostraca > Decapoda > Portunidae > Scylla > Scylla paramamosain. The sequence continues at coordinate 18,965,302 of NC_087177.1, forward strand.
GAGGCGCGGTAGCGGAGCGGAGCAACAAACCGACCACGTGTCAAGGGCGTGAGGTCCCGCCAGAAGTGGAATCACTTGTCGCGAGCGGATGGAGAGCGCGGGATCCCACGGCGCGTTAACACAACCACGGCACAAGGGCGGCAAGCCTCTCCCGGCAGGAGATGCTTCCACTTCAGCTGGGGGAGGCGGTGGAGCGAAGCGGAGCAACAAAACGACCAAGTGTCAAGGGCGTGAGGCCCCGCTAGAAGGGGAATCACGTCTTGCGAGCGGAGGGAGAGCGCTGGACCCCACGGCGCGTTAAAACAACCACGGCACAAGGGCGGCACACTTCTCCCGGAAGGAGACGCTTCCACTCCAGCTGGGGGAGGCGGGGGAGCGGAGTGGAGCAAGAAACCGACCAAGTATTAAGGGCGTGAGACCCCACCAGAAGGGGAATCACGTCTCGCCAGCGGAGGGAGAGCGCGGGACCCCACGGCGCGTTAACAGAACCACGGCACAAAGGCCCCTCCCGTCAGGAGACGCTTCCACTCCAGCGGGGGAAGGCGGGGGAGCGGAGCAGAGCAACAAATCGACCACTTGTCAAAGGCGTGAGGCCCCGCCTAAAGGGGAATCAAATCTCCCGAGCGGAGGGGGAGCGCGGGACCCCAGGCGCGTTAACACAACCACGGCACAAGGGCAGCACGCCTCTCCTCGCAGGAGACGCTTCCACTTCAGCTGGGGGAAGCGGGGGAGCGGAGCGGAGCAAAAAAGCGACCGCGTGTCAATTGCGTGAGGCCCCGCCAGAAGGGGAATCACGTCTCGCCAGCAGAGGGAGAGCGCGGGACCCCACTGCGCGTTAACACAACCACGGCACAAGGGCGGCGCGCCTCTCCCGGCAGCAGACGCTTCCACTCCAGCTGGGGGAGGCGGGGGAGCGCAGCGGAGCAACAACCGACCACATGTCAAGGGTGTGAGGTCCCGCCAGAAAGGGAATCATGTCTCGCGAGTGGAGGGAGAGCGCGGAACCTCACGGCGCGTTAACACAACCACGGCACAAGGGCGAAGCGCCTCTCCCGGCAGGAGACGCTTCCAATCCAGCTGGGGGGAAGCGAGGGAGCGGAGTGGAGCAACAAACCGACTACGTCTCAAGTGCGTGAGGCCCCACCAGAAGGGGAATTACGTCTCGTGAGCGGAGGGAGAGCGCGGGAACCCACGGCGCTTTAACACAACCACGGCACAAGAACGGCACGCCTCTCCAGGCAGGAGACGCTTCCACTCCAGCTAGGGGAGGCGGGGGAGCGGAGCGGAGCAACAAAGCGACCACGTGTCAAGGGCATGAGGCCCCGCCATAAGGGGAATCACGTCTTGCGAGCGGAGGGAGAGCGCGCGACCCTACGGCGCGTTAACACAACCAAGGCACAAGGGCCGCACGCCTCTCCTACCAGGAAACGCTTCCACTCAAGCTGGGGGAGGTGGGGGAACGGAGCAGAGCAACAAAGCGACCACGTGTCAAGGGCGTTAGGCCCCACCAGAAGTGGAATCAGCGTCTCTCGAGCGGAGGGAGAGCGCGGTACCCCACAGCGCGTTAACACAACCACGGCACAAGGGCGACACGCTTCTCCCGGCAGGAGAAGCTTCCACTCCAGCTGGGGTAGGCGGGGGAGCGGAGCGGAGCAACAAACCGACCACTTGTCAAGGGCATGAGGTCCCACCAGAACGGGAATCACGTCTCGCGAGCGGAGGGAGAGCGCGGGACCCCACGGCGTGTTAACACAACCAATGCACAAGGGTGGCATGCCTCTCCTGGCAGGAAACGCTTCCACTCAAGCTGGAGGAGACGGGGGAGCGGAGTGGAGCAACAAAGCGATCACGTGTCAAGGGCGTGAGGCCCCGCCAGAAGAGGAATCACGTGTCGCGAGCGGAGGGAGAGCGCAGGACCACACGGCGCGTTAACACAACCACGGCACAAGGGCGGCACGCCTCTCCCGGCAGGAGACGCTTCCACTCCAGGGGGGGGAGGCTGGGGAGCGGAGTGGAGCATCAAAGCGTCCGCGTGTCAAGGGCGTGAGGCCCCGCCAGGAGGAGAATCACGTCTCGCCAGCGGAGGGAGAGCGCGGGACCCCACGGCGCGTTAACACAACCACGGCACAAGGGCGGCACGCCTCTTCCGGAAGGAGACGCTTCCACTCAAGCTGGGGGAGGCAAGGGAGCGGAGCAGAGCAACAAACCGACCACGTATCAAGGGCGTGAGGCCCCGCTAGAAGGGGAATCACGTCTCGCCAGCGGAGGGAGAGCGCGGGACCCCACGGCGCGTTAACAAAACCACGGCACAAGGGCAGGACGCCTCTCCCAGCAGGAGATGCTTCCACTCCAGCTGGGGGAGGCTGGGGAGTGGAGCAGAGCAACAAACCGACCACGTGTCAAGGGCCTGAGGTCCCGCCAGGAGAGGAATCACGTCTCGCGAGCTGAGGGAGAGCGCGGTACCCCACGGTGCATTCACACAACCACGGCACAAGGGCGGCGCGCCTCTCCTGGCAGGAGACGCTTCCACTCCAGCTGGGGGCGGAGTGGTCCAGCAAACCGACCACGTGTCAAGGGCGTGAGGCCCCGCCAGAGGGGAAATCACGTCTCACTAGCGGAGGGAGAGCGCTGGACCCCACGACGCGTTAACACAACCTTGGCACTAGGGCGGCACGCCTCTCCCAGAAGGAGACACTTCCACTCCAGCTGGGGAAGGCGGTGGTAGCGGAGCGGACCAACAAACCGACCACGTGTCAAGGGCGTGAGGCTCCGCCAGAAGGGGAATCACTTCTCGCGAGCGGAGGGAGAGCGCGGTATCCCACGGCGCGTTCACACAACCACGGCACAAGGGCGGCGTGCCTCTCCCGGCAGGAGATGCTTTCACTCCACCTAGGGGAGCAGTGAGGGCTGAGCGGACCAGCAAACCGACCACGTGTCAAGGGCGTGAGGCCCCTCCTGAGAGGAAATCACGTCTCACAAGCGGAGGGAGAGCGCGGGACCCCACGACGCGTTAACACAACCTTGGCACAAGTGCGGCGCGCCTCTCCCGGCAGGAGACACTTCCATTCCAGCTGAGGGAGGCGGGGGAGCGGAGCGGACCAACAAACCGACCACGTGTCAAGGGCGTGAGGCCCCGCCACAAGGGGAATCACGTTTCGCGAGTGGAGGGAGAGCGCGGGACCCCACGGCGCGTTAACACAACCACGGCACAAGCGCGGCGTGCCTCTCCCGGCAAGAGACGCTTCCACTCCAGCTGGGGGAGGCGGGGGAGCGGAGCGGAGCCACAAACCGACCACGTGTCAAGTGCGTGAGGCCGCGCCAGAAGGGGAATCACGTCTTGCCAGCGGAGGGAGAGCGCGGGACCCCACGGCGCGTTAACACAACCACGGCACAAGGGCGGTGCGCCTCTCCCGGCAGGAGACGCTTCCACTCTAGCTGGGGGAGGCGGGGGAGCGGAGCGGAGCCACAAACCGACCACGTGTCAAGTGCGTGAGGCCCCGCCAGAAGGGGAATCACGTCTTGCCAGCGGAGGGAGAGCGCGGGACCCCACGGCGCGTTAACACAACCACGGCACAAGGGCGGCGCGCCTCTCCCGGCAGGAAATGCTTCCACTCCAGCTGGGGGAGGCGGGGGAGCGGAGCGGAGCAATAAACCGACCGCGTGTCAAGGGCGTGAGGCCCTGCCAGAAGGGGAATCACGTCTCGCGAGCGGAGAGAGAGCGCGGGAGCCCACGGCAAGTTAACACAACCACGGCACAAGGGCGGCGCGCCTCTCCCGGCAGGAGATGCTTCCACTCCAGCTGGAGGAGGCGGGGGAGCGGAGCGGAGCAACAAACCGACCACGTGTCAAAGGCGTGAGTCCCCGCTCTCGCGAGCAGAGGGAGAGTGCGGGACCCCACGGGGCGTTAACACAACCACAGCACAAGTGCGGCGCGCCTCTCCCGGCAGGACACGCTTCCACTCAAACTGGGGGAGGCGGGGGAGCGGAGCGGAGCAACAAACCGACCGCATGTCAAGGGCGTTAGGCCCCGCCAGAAGGGGAATCACGTCTCGCAAGCGGAGGGAGAGCGCGGGACCCCACGGCAAGTTAACACAACCACGGCAAAAGGCCGGCGCGCCTCTCCCGGCAGGAGATGCTTCCACTCCAGCTGGGGGAGGCTGGGAAGCGGAGCGGAGCAACAAACCGACCACATGTCAAGGGCGTGAGGCCCTGCCAGAAGGGGAATCACGTCTCGCGACCGGAGGGAGAGCGCGGGACCCCACGGCGCGTTAACACAACCACGGTACAAGGGCGGCACGCCTCTCCCGGCAGGAGACGCTTCCACTCCAGCTGGGGACGGCTGGGGAGCGGAGCGGAGCAACAAAGCGACCACTTGTCAAGGGCATGAGACCCCGCCAGAAGGGGAATCAAATCTCGCGAGCGGAGGGAGAGCGCGAGACCCCACGGTGCGTTAACACAACCACAGCACAAGGGCGGCGCGCCTCTCCCGGCAGGACACGCTTCCACTCCAGCTGGGAGAGGCGGGGGAGAGGAGCCGAGCAACAAACCGACCGCATGTCAAGGGCGAGAGGCCCCGCCAGAAAGGGGAATCACGTCTCGCAAGCGGAGGAAGAGCACTGGACCCCACGGCGCGTTCACACAACCAAGGCAGAAGGGCCGCGCGCCTCCCCCGGCAGGACACGCTTCCACTCCAGCTGGGGGAGGCGGGTGAGCGGAGCGGAGCAACAAACCGACCACGTGTCAATGGCGTGAGGCCCCGCCAGAAGGGGAATCACGTCTCGCGACCGGAGAGAGAGCGCGGGACCCCACGGCGCGTTAACACAACCACGGCACAAGGGCGGAGCGCCTCTCCCACCAGTAGATGCTTCCACTCCAGCTGTGGGAGCCGGGGGAGCGGAGCGGAGGAACAAACCGACCACGCGTCAAGGGCGTGAGGTCCCGCCAGAAGGGGGATCATG